>NC_069500.1:166790579-167090579 GCF_027579735.1 Bombina bombina | reverse complement strand
ACATGCGCGTATACATACATGTGACATGCACATATATGCACTCATTTGCTGCAGAAGAGGAAGATGCAGACCACCAGTATAAACCAATTCAGGCTTTTAGTGAAAAAGCATATATACTTTTATATGGTTAGGGAGAGTAAATATAAACTACCTCCAAAAATGAATTAAGTCATATTCAGAATTTAAACCAGTAGGTACCCTGTTCTGGAGTCTAAAGATCCAATACATCTCCCTCTTCCGCAGCAACTGTTCATGATTACCACCTCGAGGAGGGCATGTGACCCTCTCTATGGCCTGCCATCTCAGAGAATTGACAATCTTGTCATGATGTTGAGCAAAGTGTCTGACCAGAGGGGTACTCGCTTCCCGTTTGTATAGTGGACAAGTGATTTCTGATACAGACTTTGACCTCATTTGTAGTTAGACCTACATATTGTAGGTGACAGAGTGTGCAAGTGAGTAAGTATATTACATGGGTCATGGTGCATTTCAAGCAACTGTTAATTAAAAAAGTTTTTCCAGTGACCTCTGATTTGAATATATTAGAAACTGTGATATCCTCACACACTCTGCACTTTTGTCTACACTTAAAGAGTGTAAGCCAAGAGCTAATGGGTTTATTCAGCTCATGTAATGAGGAAGGTGATAGAGTGTTAGCCAAAGTTCTCGTCCTCCTATTGGAGCAGCGTAACCCATCATTAACACATTTTTCAAGTTTATCGTCCGCCGTGTATTGTGAACTGAATTCTGTAACGAATGTGACCCCTTGAAAAGTGGTGTCAGAAGAGTGTGTTATCTTTGATTGGATTAAGTCAGTCCTATTGATTTTTTGTGCTTGCCTCTCTGCTTTGTGAATTACTTTTTCAGGATAACCTCTCTGTTTCAGTCTTAAACTAAGATCAGTAGACTGTTGTTGCAACGTTCTTTCAAGGGTACAATTTCTCTTAACCCTAACGAACTGACCCTTTGCCACTGCAAAGGGTACATGTCGAGGGTGGCAGCTTTTGGCGTGCAATAATGCATTCCCTACTGTGGGCTTCCTGTAGATGTTAGTAATTATTTTTCCATCTCTGGTTCTTGATAATGAAATATCAAGAAAATTGGTCACATTTCTATGTAATTCAGAAGTGAACTTGATGCCAATTGTGTTACTATTCAAATAGCTCATAAATTCTGAGAAGTCAGAGTCATCACCCAACCAAATTAGCAAGAAGTCATCTATATATATATATAGTATCAAAGTCCCAAGAGGATAAGCACAGTCCTTCCTCAATCAAATATTTTCCAGGGTGCACATCCAAAACAAAGAGATGTAGCAAGTAGAAAAAATGGCACTCTCTGGACTTGTATAAAAAATTACCTTTAAGGTAATTTTTTCTACTTGCTATATATATATATATATATATATATATATATATATATATATATATATATATATATATATATATACTTAAAACATATTCCCCTATGTAAAGAACATTGGAATGGGAAATATTTACAGTAAATGCTTAGATGCCTATTTATTAAAGGTCTGTCGGACCAGATCCAACAGACCTCGCTGAATGCAGAGAGCAATATGCTCTCTGTATTAAGCATTGCACTGCTGCATAGCCGCCCCCTGCAGATTCGCGGCCAGGCAGGGGGTGTCAATCAACCCGATCGTATTCGATCGGGTTGAATTGTGGCGATGTCTGTCCGCCTCCTCAGAGCAGGCGGATAGGTTATGGAGCAGCGGTCTTTAGACCGCTGCTCCATAACTTGTGTTTCTGGCGAGTCTGAAACACGTTTCCTGATCCACTATTAATATGTGATCTATGAAGGGTCCCAATATTAAAAATCTGATAAGTTAAGATGATATCATAAAAGTGGTTGAAAACCAGTTTAACCATTGTTTTGAAATAGCTGACCTTCTTTATCATGGTCAGACAATTCAGTTATTACCTGCTGTTTAGTAAACAAGGTTGCTGAAATGCACACTGCACTCACTCTGTTTGACAACTGCTAGGATCATCCACAGTGTGCACATCCGCTGTTTGTTTGCACGCATATTTATATTTTTACCATAGTTTCCTATTACACACTGATACAAGGAGTTTGCCTGTTGCTGCTTTTGCTTGAGGTTTGCCTTGTAAACGTTTTGGACTGGACCATAACCTTTTCTTGCTTTTGTACCAACCCTGGACTTAGTCATTATGATTGCTGAATTTAGCCAAGTTCTACTGCTCTATTGTCTCTAGTTGTGAGTTTTGCTTTGTTTATCAAACTTTTATTTACTTTTTGATGCCTTCATTGCTTTACCAAACCAAACCATGGTAAAATGAGGAAAAAAGACAATTGTTGTCTGACATAATATATCACAAATGGATCTTTGAAGGTCCTCATAGAAGGTTACTCAAAATGCGGACAGACACAAAGGCATACATTGCTTGCCTGGCAAGTAGACTGATGCAGCACTAATGCATCAGCTGATTCTGCTGGTCCAATAAAGGAAGTGTCTTATTTAATCTAGCTCCTGATTTTGTTATATGTGTTCTAAAGGTGCTTCAACCACAGAGTGCAATATTTTCAGGGGACCTGACATTTCCTTGACATTTTTTTAGATCCCATTTATTGACCTTTGGCTACCCTTGGATTCTGGTTCTGCATATATGAGCTCTGCTTTCCTCCTGATCTCACTACTCCTGGCAGTGCTGAGTCTGGTTCCTGCTGCCAGCCCAAACTACATGCACTTTCTTAAATATACTCTTTGGCTGTAGACCTGAGCCAGCATTCCTGATTTACTAGAGAGTCATTCTATATCTAGGTCCCTGAACTCAGACCAGTTCCAGCTTCCAGTCTCAGTCCAGCAGGTCCTATTTTAGAATAAGCCTGGATTTTCGTGATAGTTCTTGACAATGACCCAGAAATAAAGAATGATAAATTATAACAATATATAGGAAAACTGAACTTGTGATGTGGAGGACTTTAATTCTAATAATAATGTTTGATTAATTTATAAAATATGCAGTGTATAGCCTACACTGGATCAACATTATTTTGTGTATACAGGACAAAAACATATTCATATTTCTCCATTTCTTATCCGGATACAACACTATCTTTAAATGTGTGTATACATGTTCTTGTTCTTGTTAATAAATAT
Source organism: Bombina bombina (assembly GCF_027579735.1). Taxonomy (NCBI): domain Eukaryota; kingdom Metazoa; phylum Chordata; class Amphibia; order Anura; family Bombinatoridae; genus Bombina; species Bombina bombina. The sequence continues at coordinate 167,087,437 of NC_069500.1, read as the reverse complement.
TAGCTATATGGGTTGGGATCCCCTGACATGATCTGAGCAACACATTAACATTTGCCAAGTTTTTGTCTCAGAGATTTTACAAAATTATTATCTAGTTTTTCTATTAAAAGATAATATTTAGTAACTCACTGTAATATATTGGTAAATGGGGTGGCTCTCTAAGATGAATCACATAATTAATATTTGAATAAATGTAGACCGCTTTAGTCTGATGTTACATTGTGTAAACAAAAGGCATGTGGTCACAATTACATACATCTTTCGCAATAGCAAACCCTTGAAAATAATGGTTTTAAAGGTCTTTAAAATATTTATTTTAAGCCAGATTACGAGTGGTGCGCTAACAGTTACACGCAAGCGAAAAGTGGTTAATTACGGCTGTTTGTTTCTCGTATTACAAATTGAAAGTAAACGTGATCGCTTGAGCATTATTGAAGTTAACACTCGGTGGGATAGGGAGTCCTCAGAGCTCTTGTTAATTGTTTTCTGAAACAAAAAAGTATCACAAAACACATATAAAATATATTAAAAATAATATTGCACAAAAAAAAGGCAGGCAAAGGGCTTTATATACTATGGGGCCGATTTAACAAAGTCTGGCGGACATGATCCGCTGTAGCGGATCATGTCCGCTAGACATCACTGAATGCCAACAGCATATGCTGTCGGCATTTAACATTGCACAAGCAGTTGCACAATGCCGCCCCCTGCAGATTCGTGGCCATTCGGCCGCTAGCAGGGGGTGTCAATCAACCCGATCGTATAAGATCGGGCGGATTGATGTCCGCAGCCTCAGAGGCAGCGGACCGGTTAAGGAGCAGCAGTCTTAAGACTGCTGCGTTATAACTGCTAAAGGCTCGTGCGGCATCAGGGGCTTTTCGGCCCTTGATAAATCAATCCCGTTGTCTTTATATGTATACATACAATAAGTGTATACATATATATATATATGTATGCCTAAAGATCTACCGATCTATATGTATACATATATATGTTTATATGTGTGTACATATTTATTTATATGTGTATATATGTTTTTACAGATATATATATATGTGTGTGTGTGAAAAAAGAGAAAGAGAACAGCACTGAGATAGAGCAAAAGCTAGAATAACTTCCATGCCTGTTCATTTATATTGCAACTCAGGGTGCGCGTTCTTTTAGCACACTATGCCCCTTCAAAGAGAAAAAATATCCTGTAGCATATCAGTCTGATCCTGCCCAATGACAGTCCAGCGCCGAAATACCAGGCAATTCTTCTCTGAACTAGGGAAGCAACAACCCCAGACAATTGTTTTGGCCTACTATGGGCCTCGTCAGTGAGGTGCAGTTGTATCTCTCTAAGGGCATGTGTGCACGGGCTCCACGTCTGGCTACCCATTACTCTTAGGGAGACCCAAGAGTAATTTACAGAAATGTGAAAAAAGAGAGAAAGAGAACAGCACTCCTGAGATAGAACAAAAGCTAGAATAACTTCCATGCCTGTTCATTTATATTGCAACTCAGGGTGCGTGTTCTTTTAGCACACTATGCCCCTTCACAGAGAAAAAATATCCTGTAGCATATCAGTCTGATCCTGCCCAATGGCAGTCCAGCGCCGAAATACCAGGCAATTCTTCTCTGAACAAGGGAAGCAACAACCCCAGACGATCGGTTCGGCCTTCTGTGGGCCTCATCAGTGAGGTGTAGTTGTATCTCTCTAAGGGCATGTGTGCACGGGCTCCATGTCTGGCTTGCTGTCAGGGTTTTTTCCCTGTTGTGTTTGCCATGTGCTGCTGGCAGCCATTTTACTCACCTCTCTTCCTGACTATGGTGCATTGTGGGGGATGCTGCTCATTTCCTGCACTTCCTTTTATTGCCAGACTGGTAAGCATCATCCATGTGAGACAGGATGCAGTCTCAGAATTGTGATGTCATCACTTATTATCTAAAGGGCCTCTGTTCAGTATGATTTGCCTTTGCGTTGTCTCAGACCTGTTTGTGAGAGTTCCTGTGTATTACCTGGCTGCCTGATGTCCTTCCTGGTTCCTGATACCTGGCTTGTCCCTGACTCTGCTGTTTTCCTTGTTCCTGATTCCGGCTCGTTTGACTATTCGCTTTGGCTCCTGACTCGGCTCGTCTGACTACCAGCTCTGGTTTGGAATCCTGGCTTGTTATTTGACTTGTGATTATTTTTGCACTTCTCATCTCAGTCTGATTCCTGGCACCCTGACACTTGCCCTTAGAGAGATACAACTGCACCTCACTGATGAGGCCCACAGAAGGCCGAAACGATCGTCTGGGCTTGTTGTTTCTTTTGTTCCGAGAAGAATTGCCTGGTATTTCGGTGCTGGGCTGTCATTGGGCAGGATCAGACTAATATGCAACAGGATATTTTTTCTCTGTGGAAAGGCATTAACGTGTGCTAAAAGAACGCGCACTCTGAATTGCAATTGAAATGAACAGGCATGGAAGTTATTCTAGCTTTTGTTCTATCTCAGGAGTGCTGTTCTCTCTTTCTTGATAATTATGCAAATTACTCTTAGGTCTCCCTAAGAGTAATGGGGGAAACCAGACGTGGACTCCTTGCACACATGCCCTTAGAGAGATACAACTGCACCTCACTGATGAGGCCCACAGAAGGCCGAAACGATTGTCTGGGGTTGTTGTTTCTTTTGTTCAGAGAAGAATTGCCTGGTATTTCGGCGCTGGACTGTCATTGGGCAGGATCAGACTGATATGCTACATCAGGCATGGAAGTTATTCTAGCTTTTGTTCTATCTCAGGAGTGCTGTTCTCTCTTTCTTGATAAATATATATATATATATATACACATATAAAAACATAAATACATACGTATACATAAATATATATATATATTAATGCATTGGAGCCCATAGCAGAATATGTTCTATATATTTTTAAATGTGAACATAGCTCCAAAACATAAACAGTCAGTAAAGTAGAGTGGTGATGTAGGCTGGGTATAAGCGGCAATGCAAAGCATAGGTCTGTTAGTATGCTTGTAGAAAGCCTAGTAGCGGTGTTATAGGCTGTTATAAACAACAGCTCCTACCTGAGGGCAAACGGTTCTGGTCCTGTTGGTAATGGAGCCTTAAGCTCAACTCCTCCATGGCCAGTGGCCAACTAGTCACCCAGGGATTGCACGGTTCCTCCTTTGGATCCCGAACATGTTTTCTCAGCTCTGTAAGTAGTATAAACACTTGTGCAAAAGTACCGCTTGATCCTTCACTCAGACCCACTCCATAAACGCACACGCCTTCTCTCCCACTCACGTGACCTACTATGCTCCAATTCTGTTCTTGGTCCAAATTCAAGTGGAGGTGTCCGCCTGGCGCTTCCTTGCCATTTTAAAATGTTTGAATAAAGCATTGCTTTTTATCTATTGGGAGATTGTGCCGGTTACTTGCATTCTACATGTGTATATCTGGGGACAGCACAGCTTCCTGTGAGTGCCGGTGAGCACCCAGGGCTGAGCATGTTGCAGGGTCATGGGATGTGTACCCGGTCAGGTATGAGAGTGCAGTCCCCTTCCGTGTTTTGTATATGTCTAGGGTGATTACATAAGCCTGTGCACCCTTCCCTTGTTCACAGTTTGTTTGGATTTGAGAGCTTGCATTGTGTGGCTGTTTTAGGGTCCCAGGTATTGGAAAGGACCTTGATGTGGTACTTGGGCTTGTCCCATTTGAACAGATGCGGTAACTAACCTTTCCATTTTTGCTTTTAAATCTTAGCTGAGAGCTTGTAAGTGAGTGCTGGACTTTCTCTGTGTGTTGTATCAATTTGTTTTGTAATTTTCCCTATGGTTCTTGCACCCAGACCTGTCTGGGGTTAACTGCCTGTGACTCTGGGGACAGCACAGTTTCCTGTTAGTGCCGGTGAGCACCCAGAGATGAGCATGTTGCAGGGTCATGGGATGTGTACCTGGTCCGGTATGAGAGTGCAGTCCCCTTCTGTGTTTTGTATATGTCTATGGTGATTACATAAGCCTGTGCACCCTTCCCTTGTTCCCAGTTTGTTTGGATTTGAGAGCTTGCATTGTGTGGCTGTTTTAGGGTCCCAGGTATTGGAAAGGACCTTGACGTGGTACCTGGGCTTGTTCCATTTGGCCAGATGCGGTAACTAACCTTTCCATTTTTGCTTTTAAATCTTAGCTGAGAGCTTGTAAGTGAGTGCTGGACTTTCTCTGTGTCTTGTATTAATTTGTTTTGTAATTTTCCCTATGGTTCTTGCACCTAGACCTGTTTGGGGTTAACTGCCTGTGACTCTGGAGACAGAACATCTTTCTGTGAGTGCCGGTGAGCACCCAGGCATGAGCATGTTGCAGGGTCATGAGATGTGTACCCGGTCCGGTATGAGAGTGCAGTCCCCTTCTGTGTCTTGTATATGTCTAGGGTGATTACATAAGCCTGTGCACCCTTCCCTTGTTCACAGTTTGTTTGGATTTGAGAGCTTGCATTGTGTGGCTGTTTTAGGGTCCCAGGTATTGGAAAGGACCTTGATGTGGTACCTGGGCTTGTCCCATTTGGCCAGATGCGGTAACTAACCTTTCCATATTTGCTTTTAAATCTTAGCTGATAGCTTGTAAGTGAGTGCTGGACTTTCTCTGTGTGTTGTATTAATTTGTTTTGTAATTTTCCCTATGGTTCTTGCACCCAGACCTGTCTGGGGTTAACTGCCTGTGACTCTGGGGACAGCACAGCTTCCTGTGAGTGCCGGTGAGCACCCAGGGCTGAGCATGTTGCAGGGTCATGGGATGTGTACCCGGTCCAGTATGAGAGTGCAGTCCCCTTCCGTGTTTTGTGTGTATGTATGTATATATATATATATATATATATATATATATATATATATATACTATATATATATATATATATATATATATATATATATGTATATATATATATATATATGTGTGTGTGCAAAAAAACATAATGTATATATATATATATATATATAAATATATATATATATATATAAATATGTATCTTAGAATTAATAGAACATATTCTGCAATGTGAAATGTTCATGTCGGGTTAGCACACTTGAGAATATGCAATTGGGTTTGTGCGCGAGTAGGATGTTTTTCCACTTTTTCTTGCTAAAATTTATTTCTTTGGGGAAATACATTAACGCGTTCAATATGCTAAGTTCAGCTTTTTGTGCACATCGGAAAACAGTTTACTTTCAACTTGTAATACGAGCACTAATCGCTGAGTGCAAAATGTTTACTTCTAGCGTAGTTCGATGCAGTGACATATACTATAAATTCATAAACAAACTGACTTACATTCACCATTCCATACTGGTGACTTTAGCCATAGAGGCCCATTTATCAAGCTCCAAATGGAGCTTGAGGGCCCATGTTTCTGGCGAGTCTAAAGACCGCTGCTCCATAACCCTGTCCACCTGCTCTGAGCAGGCGGACAGGAATATCCACAATTCAACCCGATCAAGTACGATCGGGTAGATTGACACCTCCCTGCTGTCGGCCCATTGGCCGCGAGTCTGCAGGGGGTGGCATTGCACCAGCAGCTCTTGTGAACTGCTGGTGCAATGCTGAATACGGAGAGCGTATTGCTCTCCACATTCAGCGAGGTCTTGAGGACCTGATCCACACTGTCGGATCAGGTCCGCAAGACCTTTGATAAATAGGCCTCAGCCTAAATGTCAATAGGGAGGAAAAAAGTTTTTACTATTTGCTCTGTAAGCCTAGAACTGGTACACACAGGCACACACAAACACACACAGATAAATAGATGGATAGATAAATAGATAGATGGATACTGTATATATATATATATATATATATATATACACAAAACACGGAAGGGGACTGCACTCTCAGACTGGACTGGGTACACATCCTATGACCCTGCAACATGCTCATCCCTGGGTGCTCACTGGCAGTTAATTTGTTTTGTAATTTTCCCTATGGTTCTTTTACCCTGTCTTAGGTTAACTGCCTGTGACTCTAGGGACAACACAGCTTTCTGTGAGTGCCAGTGGGTATCCAGGGCTGAGCATGTTGCAAGATCATGGGATGTGTACCCAGTCCAGTCTGAGAGTGCAGTTCCCTTCCATGTGTTTGTATATGACTAGGGTGATTACATAAGCCTGTGCATCCTTCACTTGTTCCCAGTTTGTTGGATTGAGAGCTTGCATTGTGTGGCTGTTTTAGGGTCCCAGGTTTTGAAAGGGACCTTGACGTGGTACCTGGGCTTGTCCCATTTGGCCAGATGCGGTAACTAACCCTTCTATTTGTGCTTTTTATCTTAGCTGAGAGCTTGTGAGTGCTGGACTTTATCTGTGTGTTGTATTAATTTGTTTTGTCCTTTCCCCTATGGTTCTTGCACCCAGACCTGTCTGGGATTAACTGCCTGTGACTCTGGGGACAGCACAGCTCCCTGTGAGTGCCAGTGAGCACCCAGGGCTAAGCATGTTGCAGGGTCATAGGATGTGTACCCAGTCCAGTCTGAGAGTGCAGTCTCCTTTTGTGTTTTGTATATGACTAGTGTGATTACATAAGCCTGTGCACCCTTCACTTGTTCCCAGTTTGTTGGATTGAGAGCTTGCATTGTGTGGCTGTTTTAGGGTCCCAGGTTTTGGAAGGGACCTTGACATGGTACCTGGGCTTGTCCCATTTGGCCAGATGCGGTAACTAACCCTTCTATTTGTGCTTTTTATCTTAGCTGAGAGCTTGTGAGTGCTGGACTTTCTCTGTGTGTGTATATATATATATATATATATATACAAAAATGAAACAGCGCTAAATCAAAGCTAGGGTTAAAGGTAAGGTGGACACAATATTTAAAATATATATAATGATTTTTTAATCAATTAAGTAGAAAATATAAACACACTAAAATACAGTAAAACCAATTAAAAATATTCTGGGAAGTCTCCCAGTTGAGATATCTTAAGTGATCACTATCATAAAGTAAAAAGTAATATACTCAGCCTGGTTAAACAACTAATATGCTTGGAGTTATAGCAGTCCTCGTCAACGTGTTTTGCCCGATGTCTTGATAACGCCCAACACGGGCGAAACGCGATGACCAGGACTGCTATCACTCCAAGCATATTGGTTGTTTAACCACGCTGAATATTTGGATTCATATTGATAGATATTGTTTGCAAATTTCATTTACATTACCGCTCTTGCTACCCACCCTGTGGAGTACGGTGGACCGAACAGAGGGAGGTATTTAACCTAAGGACATACTAAAACGTCCACTACCAATACAATCCTCATTAGGATTTTCGGGATTAAATCACTACTAGCGATCACTATTACAAAGACACAAAAGCTGTCATAATTGAGATTAATCCAGCCTTTGCCCTCTGACGACGTGGAAGTGAGTCACGTGACCCCCGTTACTCTCGATACCTGCAGGACACGACAAGCTGGATGCATGTGTTCAGACATTTGAGACTACAGAGGTCTGTACAAATCACCTACATTAGGACATCAAGGTTAATACCTTTCCTTTTTTAGATGTAGATATCCCTCTGGACACGGCCTGGACCGCTGAGGGGATAAAAAATACCTACAAACGATTACTTTACCAATGCGAGGATACGCAACTAAAGGTATACCAACTGACTTTTTCCATCTCAGAGAGTTATAGGCTCCATCATTCCAAGTCGTAGATTACAGCATATATAATAGGTCCATATACTGTGCAACTGACTTTTACTTTCAGCTGAAGTATATTACTTTTTACTTTATGATAGTGATCACTTAAGATATTTTAACTGGGAGACATCCCAAAATATTTTTAATTGGTTTTACTGTGTTTTAGTTTGTTTATATTTTCTACTTGATTGATTAAATAATCATTATATATATATTTTTTACATATTGTGTCTTCCTTACCTTTAATACTAGCTTTGATTTAGCACTGTATCATTTTTTAATCATGTATCTTATCTATTTAAACCTGAGGGGTTTTTCTGAGTAACAGCTGGATTGGTTATTTCTTTAGGTGCTCCTATCTCTTTTTCTACCAATGCCACACCCTGCACATTCGCAGCCAATCGGCCGCTAGCAGGGGGTGTCAATTATCCTGATCGTATCTGATCAAGATGATTGCAGTCCGCCACCTCAGAGGAACGAGTTAAGGAGCAGCGGCTTCTTAACTCCTGTTTCCAGCAAGTCAGGAGGATTGCGCTTAATAAGCAGCATTCCCTGCTTAAAGGGACACTAAACCCAATTTTTTTCTTTTGCAATTCAGAAAGAGCATGCAATTTTACGCAACTTTCTAATTTACTCCTATTATCAATTTTTCTTCGTTCTCTTGCTATCATTATTTGAAAAAGAAGGCATCTAAGCTTTTTTTTGGTTTTAGTACTCTGGACAGCACTTTTTTTTATTGGGGGATGAAGTTATCCACCAATCAGCATGGACAACCCAGGTTGTTTACCAAAAATGGGCCGGCATCTAAACTTATATTCTTGCATTTCAAATAAAGATACAAAGAGAATGAAGAAAATTTGATAATAGGAGTAAATTAGAAAGTTGCTTAAAACTTCATGCTCAATCTGAATCACAAAAGAAAAATTTTGGGTACAGTGTCCCTTTAATAAATCGGCCCCTATATCTGTGTGTGTATGTATGTATATATATATATATATATATATATATATATATATATAGAGAGAGAGAGAGAGAGAGAGAGAGAGAGAGAGAGAGAGAGAGAAACAAAGTAGAGTTCACTACACAGCGCTAATCTCACAATATATAGTGTACTGTTTCAATACACCTAGTGTGACAATATTATGGCATAAATGTTTCAAGCAATGATTCCTACAGAGAGCGCGTTGCTACAATGTTTCAATATAATTATTAAGAAGTAAATAAACACATATGATTTATCAGCTGTTGTTTCAATATTATAGTTACTAATATGTAGAGAATATAAAGTTCCAAAATATGCTGGTAAAGTCTTAAAAAAGCAAGGGTGTTCTATCTTCCAATTGAACGTTCAGTAATGCAGACATAGAATGACAACAATCCCAAATGGCCTCACAGGCTACTCACATTAGGTGACCTCAATCGTATGAGGTAAGGAACAGGCGTTTTGGACGTACTAGGCTTCTGCGCTGATCCTCCGGTAGCAAGCTTGTGATCCTGTGCGTTGTCTCAGATAGATTTTTGATTCGTCAGTTGGAGCCAAAGCGCGAAGTATCTTTCAAATCTCTTCACTCCCCGGGATCTCCAATGCTGATCATAAGCTACACCTATCAAAGCTACTCATAGGCTACACCCTAACACATAGGAGTTCATGCTGATAACAGGCTCCAATGTCTGTGTTCAGGAAGAAGGTTCCCTTATTCACTCCAGTTACATCAATACCCAATATTATTATTATTGGTTATTTGTAGAGTGCCAACAGACTGTGCAGCGCTAATATCTCTCAGTGCTCTGGCCGTGTCTGTGGCGGCAAGGACCCCGGACGGCAAACCTCTTTCTGGGTGCACGAGCTGTCCCCCAGGACCTGGAAGTGCAAGCGTATCTGTTTCCCTTTCCCTTCTTAATAATCTGAGCTGTGTTACAAACCTCCTACAGCCCTGTAGAACAACTTATGTGCACAGCTAGCTCCCAGTAGTGCATTCCTGTTGCTTCAATAAAGGATATAGCCTGACTCACTCCAGAGTGATCAGCATCTTAATTTTATTTTTTTAAATAACTGCACGATGCAGTTATAACGGGGCTAAAGTGAGGGGATGTGGGGTTTTAGAAAAAAAGTGTCACTGAAAAGTGCCTTTACATAGCGGTCTATGGGGACTGTGTTTAAACTGTATATATATATTGTGATGTCGCGAATTGTTCACCGGCGAATAGTTCCCGGCAAACATAGCTTGTTTGCGTTCGCCGCGGCGGGCGAACATATGCGATATTCGATCCACCCTTATTCGTCATCATTGAGTAAACTTTGACCCTGTATCTCACAGTCTGCCGACACATTCCAGCCAATCAGCAGCAGACACTCCCTCCCAGACCCTTCCAGCTCCTGGACAGCAGCGACTGTGAAACATCAGTCTGCTAGTGTAATCTAATTGCAGTTGCCTGCCTGCCAGCGTGTGTGCCAGGCCCACTTGCCCAGTGCCACCACTCATATCTGGTGTAACAGTAGTGTAAATAATTAAAAAAAAAAAAAAACTTTTTTGACTATGAAACATCAGTCTGCTAGTGTAATCTAATTGCAGTTGCCTGCCTGCCAGCGTGTGTGCCAGGCCCACTTGCCCAGTGCCACCACTCATATCTGGTATAACAGTAGTGTAAATAATTAAAAAAAAAAACTTTTTGGACTGTGAAACATCAGTCTGCTAGTGTAATCTAATTGCAGTTGCCTGCCTGCTAGCGTGTGTGCCAGGCCAGGCCCACTTTCCCAGTGCCACCACTCATATCTGGTGTAACAGTAGTGTAAATAATTAAAAAAAAAAAAACTTTTTTGACTGTGAAACATCAGTCTGCTAGTGTAATCTAATTGCAGTTGCCTGCCTGCCTGCCAGCGTGTGTGCCAGGCCCACTTGCCCAGTGCCACCACTCATATCTGGTGTAACAGTAGTGTAAATAATTTAAAAAACAAAAACTTTTTTGACTGTGAAACATCAGTCTGCTAGTGTAATCTAATTGCAGTTGCCTGCCTGCTAGCGTGTGTGCCAGCCAGGCCCACTTGCCCAGTGCCACCACTCATATCTGGTGTAACAGTAGTGTAAATAATTAAAAAAAAAAAACTTTTTTGACTGTGAAACATCAGTCTGCTAGTGTAATCTAATTGCAGTTGCCTGCCTGCTAGCGTGTGTGCCAGGCCCACTTGCCCAGTGCCACCACTCATATCTGCTGTAACAGTAGTGTAAATAATGAAGAAAAAAAACTTTTTTGACTGTGAAACATCAGTCTGCTAGTGTAATCTAATTGCAGTTGCCTGCCTGCTAGCGTGTGTGCCAGCCAGGCCCACTTGCCCAGTGCCACCACTCATATCTGGTGTAACAGTAGTGTAAATAATTTTTAAAAAAAAACTTTTTTGACTGTGAAACATCAGTCTGCTAGTGTAATCTAATTGCAGTTGCCTGCCTGCTAGCGTGTGTGCCAGGCCCACTTGCCCAGTGCCACCACTCATATCTGCTGTAACAGTAGTGTAAATAATGGGAAAAAAAACTTTTTTGACTGTGAAACATCAGTCTGCTAGTGTAATCTAATTGCAGTTGCCTGCCAGCGTGTGTGCCAGGCCCACTTGCCCAGTGCCACCACTCATATCTGGTGTAACAGTAGTGTAAAAAATTAAAAAAAAAAAAACTTTTTTGACTGTGAAACATCAGTCTGCTAGTGTAATCTAACTGCAGTTGCCTGCCTGCCAGCGTGTGTGCCAGGCCCACTTGCCCAGTGCCACCACTCATATCTGGTGTAACAGTAGTGTAAATAATTAAAAAAAAAACTTTTTTGACTGTGAAACATCAGTCTGCTAGTGTAATCTAATTGCAGTTGCCTGCCTGCCAGCATGTGTGCCAGCCCCACTTGCCCAGTGCCACCACTCATATCTGGTGTAACAGTAGTGTAAATAATTTTAAAAAAAACTTTTTTGACTGTGAAACATCAGTCTGCTAGTGTAATCTAATTGCAGTTGCCTGCCTTCTAGCGTGTGTACTAGCCAGGCCCGCTTGCCCAGTGCCACCACTCATATCTGGTGTAACAGTAGTGTAAATAATTAAAAAAAAAAAAACTTTTTTGACTGTGAAACATCAGTCTGCTAGTGTAATCTAATTGCAGTTTCCTGCCTGACAGCGTGTGTGCCAGGCCCACTTGCCCAGTGCCACCACTCATATCTGGTGTAACAGTAGTGTAAATAATTTAAAAAAAAAAAACTTTTTTGACTGTGAAACATCAGTCTGCTAGTGTAATCTAATTGCAAAAATGTTAAAGCTAATAGGAGCGCTTAGAACACCTATATGGGAGTCTTAGCTGAGTAGGGTCAGAGGGGATTCTAATGAGTGCAAACCAAATAGTTAAAATGGTTCTAAAAAATATGTATTTATTATACAATACTATTAAAACAATATAAAAATGGTATATATACAATTATACCATAATCAAGATTTGAGTATATAATCCTGTCTAAACAATTATCTCTATCTCACAGTGTGGATAAAATAGTTACAGTTGCATATAGTTCAAAACATATAGTTCAAAACATAGGAATCAGGTTATGACAATGTGATTAACAATGCGAATACAGATTACCAATAAGGGTGGTAATCGTGAGTTAGTGTAGGTTTGAAAAAAGTAACTAGTCAACCTTGAGAAAGGTAAAAAATAAAAAATATAAAAAGTATAAAAAGTAAAAAAACAGGTGTACACCTTTAAAAACTTAGTGTCATTAATCCTTGTGAATAGATACAAATTGTGAAAAAAAATCGTGAAAAATGTGTATATAATTATGAAAAAGTCTCTTATTCCTGAAATCCAATAGTCTTTATGTGACAATTTATATCCAATATGTGCTGATGTGAATGTCCTTATAAGTAATGGTTGAATCCTAATGTTTCTTAATCCAAATAACGATATTCACAGTTTCTTCTATATCCTAGATGGAAAAAAATGAAAGTACATAGTGCAATATGCTAATCCAAATGTGGCTTAATAGGTATAGAACTCACCGAATTGGGACCTGAGCCGTCGATATCAGTTTACAATCTACGCGTTTCGATCCTACTGGATCTTTTTCAAGACTGATATGGCTCTAAAAGATCTTGCCTTAAATAGGCTATTTGGTCCCAAAAAACGCCAAATAATGGCGCCAAAATTGCGCATCTTCCAGGATTCTTTAACCCGGATATGCTTCCTCTATGTTTATTGACCCTCTAGGAAGTGTTAAATTAAAACCGGAAGTTATGTTCCTGAGCAACTTTTGATGATCTTACATTGGAACGTTACACCGGAAGTGCTGTATAGGTGAAACGAAAAGCGAAACCGGAAGTGACGTTGTGCGTATGACGTCACTTCCGGAATTTCGCTCCGGATCCATGTTGGTTAAGGGATATTTCCTTTTGATATATTCCCTCAGATCCCTTCACGGGAGTTCAGATACCTTACAGATCGTGGCCACATTTGTTACAGAAATATGATAACATAATAAAATGATAAAATAACGGAATAACAAGATAAAATAACGGAATGGCAAGATACAATGATCTAATCCATAACAATTCTCTCATAAAAGTGTCGTATTAGAATAGGTGTAAAACAGGATACTGCAGTAAAAGATATCTTAAAATATTACGATATCTAAAAAAGTTAAAAGAATTAAAAGAAACAATATCGAAAAATGTATAAGTTGATCGGACTCCTATGATATAGTTATAATAGTGTTTCCTCCATATATCAATTTTGGCCACATGAGATGTTCAACTTAATCCATTTAGGATTGTTAAGATGATAATACTGTTAAGAAGATATTATAACTCCTTGTGCTTAAGGGAGCTTAATGTTTAGCATAAATGGGTTATCTTTATTCTGTTATACATATTTCGTTATTTGAAGATAGTGGAGTTTTAAGTCCTAGAGAGGTTCTTTCTCGTGCTCATTCTTAAAATTCTATAAGAATAAGAATAAAAAATATATAAAAAATATAAAAAATATATATAAAATATTAAATGGTTTAAACGTTTGTATTGACTTTTTTGAAAGCTTTTTTAGAAAATTTCCCTACAAAATATATATGGAGGAAACACTATTATAACTATATCATAGGAGCCCGATCAACTTATACCTTTTTAGATATTGTTTCTTTTAATTCTTTTAACTTTTTTAGATATCGTAATATTTTAAGATATCTTTTACTGCAGTATCCTGTTTTACACCTATTCTAATACGACACTTTTATGAGAGAATTGTCATGGATTAGATCATTGTATCTTGCCATTCCGTTATTTTATCTTGTTATTCCGTTATTTTATCATTTTATTATGTTATCATATTTCTGTAACAAATGTGGCCATGATCTGTAAGGTATCTGAACTCCCGTGAAGGGATCTGAGGGAATATATCAAAAGGGAATATCCCTTAACCAACATGGAGCCGGAGCGAATTCCGGAAGTGACGTCATGCGCACAACGTCACTTCCGGGTTTCGCTTTTCGTTTCACCTATACAGCACTTCCGGTGTAACGTTCCAATGTAAGATCATCAAAAGTTGCTCAGGAACATAACTTCCGGTTTTAATGTAACACTTCCTAGAGGGTCAATAAACATAGAGGAAGCATATCCGGGTTAAAGAATCCCAGAAGATGCGCAATTTTGGTGCCATTATTTGGCTGTTTTTGGGACCAAATAGCCTATTTAAGGCAAGATCTTTTAGAGCCATATCAGTCTTGAAAAAGATCCAGTAGGATCGAAACGCGTAGATTGTAAACTGATATCGACGGCTCAGGTTCCAATTCGGTGAGTTCTATACCTATTAAGCCACATTTGGATTAGCATATTGCACTATGTACTTTCATTTTTTTCCATCTAGGATATAGAAGAAACTGTGAATATCGTTATTTGGATAAAGAAACATTAGGATTAAAACATTACTTATAAGGACATTCACATCAGCACATATTGGATATAAATTGTCACATAAAGACTATTGGATTTCAGGAATAAGAGACTTTTTCATAATTATATACACATTTTTCACGATTTTTTTTTCACAATTTGTATCTATTCACAAGGAATAATGACACTAAGTTTTTAAAGGTGTACACCTGTTTTTTACTTTTTATATTTTTATTTTTTACCTTTCTCAAGGTTCACTAGTTACTTTTTTTCAAACCTACACTAACTCACGATTACCACCCTTATTGGTAATCTGTATTCGCATTGTTAATCACATTGTCATAACCTGATTCCTATGTTTTGAACTATATGGTTTGAACTATATGCAACTGTAACTATTTTATCCACACTGTCAGATAGAGATAATTGTTTAGACAGGATTATATACTCAAATCTTGATTATGGTATAATTGTATATATACCATTTTTATATTGTTTTAATAGTATTGTATAATAAATACGTATTTTTTAGAACCATTTTAACTATTTGGTTGGCACTCATTAGAATCCCCTCTGACCCTACTCAGCTAACACTCCCATATAGGTGTTCTAAGCGCTCCTATTAGCTTTAACATTTTTGATACTCTAAAGGTCTGGTCAAGAGATCTTGCACACAGGAGCTGGAGTAGTAGTACTCTTTGGCGCTGGGGAAATGTATACTATTCAAATATATTTCACTTTTCTTGTAATCTAATTGCAGTTGCCTGCCTGCCAGCGTGTGTGCCAGGCCCACTTGCCCAGTGCCACCACTCATATCTGGTGTAACAGTAGTGTAAATAATTTAAAAAAAACAAACTTTTTTGACTGTGAAACATCAGTCTGCTAGTGTAATCTAATTGCAGTTGCCTGTCTGCCAGCGTGTGTGCCAGGCCCACTTGCCCAGTGCCACCACTCATATCTGGTGTAACATTAGTGTAAATAATTTAAAAAAAAAAAACTTTTTTGACTGTGAAACATCAGTCTGCTAGTGTAATCGAATTGCAGTTGCCTGCCTGCCAGCGTGTGTGCCAGGCCCACTTGCCCAGTGCCACCACTCATATCTGGTGTAACAGTAGTGTAAATAATTTAAAAAAAAAACTTTTTTGAATGTGAAACATCAGTCTGCTAGTGTAATCTAATTGCAGTTGCCTGCCTGCTAGCATGTGTGCCAGCCAGGCCCACTTGCCCAGTGCCACCACTCATATCTGGTGTAACAGTAGTGTAAATAATTAAAAAAAACAAAAAAAACTTTTTTGACTGTGAAACATCAGTCTGCTAGTGTAATCTAATTGCAGTTGCCTGTCTGCCAGCGTGTGTGCCAGGCCCACTTGCCCAGTGCCACCACTCATATCTGGTGTAACAGTAGTGTAAATAATTAAAAAAAAAAAAATTTGACTGTGAAACATCAGTCTGCTAGTGTAATCTAACTGCAGTTGCCTGCCTGCCTGCCTGCCAGCGTGTGTGCCAGGCCCACTTGCCCAGTGCCACCACTCATATCTGGTGTAACAGTAGTGTAAATAATTTAAAAAAAAAAACTTTTTTGACTGTGAAACATCAGTCTGCTTGTGTAATCTAATTGCAGTTGCCTGCCTGCCAGCGTGTGTGCCAGGCTCACAGCATATACTGTGCCCACTTGCCCAGTGCCACCACTCATATCTTGTTTAATAGTAGTGTAAGTGTACATTTAAAAAAATAAAAACTTTTTGTACTGTCAAACATCAGTCTGCTTGATTATGGTATAATTGTATATATACCATTTTTATATTGTTTTAATAGTATTGTATAATAAATACGTATTTTTTAGAACCATTTTAACTATTTGGTTGGCACTCATTAGAATCCCCTCTGACCCTACTCAGCTAACACTCCCATATAGGTGTTCTAAGCGCTCCTATTAGCTTTAACATTTTTGATACTCTAAAGGTCTGGTCAAGAGATCTTGCACACAGGAGCTGGAGTAGTAGTACTCTTTGGCGCTGGGGAAATGTATACTATTCAAATATATTTCACTTTTCTTGTAATCTAATTGCAGTTGCCTGCCTGCCAGCGTGTGTGCCAGGCCCACTTGCCCAGTGCCACCACTCATATCTGGTGTAACAGTAGTGTAAATAATTTTTTAAAAAAAAACTTTTTTGAATGTGAAACATCAGTCTGCTAGTGTAATCTAATTGCAGTTGCCTGCCTGCTAGCGTGTGTGCCAGCCAGGCCCACTTGCCCAGTGCCACCACTCATATCTGGTGTAACAGTAGTGTAAATAATTTAAAAAAAAAAAACTTTTTTGACTGTGAAACATCAGTCTGCTAGTGTAATCTAATTGCAGTTGCCTATCTGCCAGCGTGTGTGCCAGGCCCACTTGCCCAGTGCCACCACTCATATCTGGTGTAACATTAGTGTAAATAATTTAAAAAAAAAAAACTTTTTTGACTGTGAAACATCAGTCTGCTAGTGTAATCTAATTGCAGTTGCCTGTCTGCCAGCGTGTGTGCCAGGCCCACTTGCCCAGTGCCACCACTCATATCTGGTGTAACATTAGTGTAAATAATTTAAAAAAAAAAAACTTTTTTGACTGTGAAACATCAGTCTGCTAGTGTAATCGAATTGCAGTTGCCTGCCTGCCAGCGTGTGTGCCAGGCCCACTTGCCCAGTGCCACCACTCATATCTGGTGTAACAGTAGTGTAAATAATTTAAAAAAAAAACTTTTTTGAATGTGAAACATCAGTCTGCTAGTGTAATCTAATTGCAGTTGCCTGCCTGCTAGCATGTGTGCCAGCCAGGCCCACTTGCCCAGTGCCACCACTCATATCTGGTGTAACAGTAGTGTAAATAATTAAAAAAAACAAAAAAAACTTTTTTGACTGTGAAACATCAGTCTGCTAGTGTAATCTAATTGCAGTTGCCTGTCTGCCAGCGTGTGTGCCAGGCCCACTTGCCCAGTGCCACCACTCATATCTGGTGTAACAGTAGTGTAAATAATTAAAAAAAAAAAAATTTGACTGTGAAACATCAGTCTGCTAGTGTAATCTAACTGCAGTTGCCTGCCTGCCTGCCTGCCAGCGTGTGTGCCAGGCCCACTTGCCCAGTGCCACCACTCATATCTGGTGTAACAGTAGTGTAAATAATTTAAAAAAAAAAAACTTTTTTGACTGTGAAACATCAGTCTGCTTGTGTAATCTAATTGCAGTTGCCTGCCTGCCAGCGTGTGTGCCAGGCTCACAGCATATACTGTGCCCACTTGCCCAGTGCCACCACTCATATCTTGTTTAATAGTAGTGTAAGTGTACATTTAAAAAAATAAAAACTTTTTGTACTGTCAAACATCAGTCTGCTTGATTATGGTATAATTGTATATATACCATTTTTATATTGTTTTAATAGTATTGTATAATAAATACGTATTTTTTAGAACCATTTTAACTATTTGGTTGGCACTCATTAGAATCCCCTCTGACCCTACTCAGCTAACACTCCCATATAGGTGTTCTAAGCGCTCCTATTAGCTTTAACATTTTTGATACTCTAAAGGTCTGGTCAAGAGATCTTGCACACAGGAGCTGGAGTAGTAGTACTCTTTGGCGCTGGGGAAATGTATACTATTCAAATATATTTCACTTTTCTTGTAATCTAATTGCAGTTGCCTGCCTGCCAGCGTGTGTGCCAGGCCCACTTGCCCAGTGCCACCACTCATATCTGGTGTAACAGTAGTGTAAATAATTTTTTAAAAAAAAACTTTTTTGAATGTGAAACATCAGTCTGCTAGTGTAATCTAATTGCAGTTGCCTGCCTGCTAGCGTGTGTGCCAGCCAGGCCCACTTGCCCAGTGCCACCACTCATATCTGGTGTAACAGTAGTGTAAATAATTTAAAAAAAAAAAACTTTTTTGACTGTGAAACATCAGTCTGCTAGTGTAATCTAATTGCAGTTGCCTGTCTGCCAGCGTGTGTGCCAGGCCCACTTGCCCAGTGCCACCACTCATATCTGGTGTAACATTAGTGTAAATAATTTAAAAAAAAAAAACTTTTTTGACTGTGAAACATCAGTCTGCTAGTGTAATCGAATTGCAGTTGCCTGCCTGCCAGCGTGTGTGCCAGGCCCACTTGCCCAGTGCCACCACTCATATCTGGTGTAACAGTAGTGTAAATAATTTTAAAAAAAAACTTTTTTGAATGTGAAACATCAGTCTGCTAGTGTAATCTAATTGCAGTTGCCTGCCTGCTAGCATGTGTGCCAGCCAGGCCCACTTGCCCAGTGCCACCACTCATATCTGGTGTAACAGTAGTGTAAATAATTAAAAAAAACAAAAAAAACTTTTTTGACTGTGAAACATCAGTCTGCTAGTGTAATCTAATTGCAGTTGCCTGTCTGCCAGCGTGTGTGCCAGGCCCACTTGCCCAGTGCCACCACTCATATCTGGTGTAACAGTAGTGTAAATAATTAAAAAAAAAAAATTTGACTGTGAAACATCAGTCTGCTAGTGTAATCTAACTGCAGTTGCCTGCCTGCCTGCCTGCCAGCGTGTGTGCCAGGCCCACTTGCCCAGTGCCACCACTCATATCTGGTGTAACAGTAGTGTAAATAATTTAAAAAAAAAAACTTTTTTGACTGTGAAACATCAGTCTGCTTGTGTAATCTAATTGCAGTTGCCTGCCTGCCAGCGTGTGTGCCAGGCTCACAGCATATACTGTGCCCACTTGCCCAGTGCCACCACTCATATCTTGTTTAATAGTAGTGTAAGTGTACATTTAAAAAAATAAAAACTTTTTGTACTGTCAAACATCAGTCTGCTTCTTTGTGTCAGGCTCACAGCGTATACTGTGCCCACTTGCCCAGTGCCACCACTCATATCTTGTTTAATAGTAGTGTAAGTGTACATTTAAAAAAATAAAAACTTTTTGGACTGTGAAACATCAGTCTGCTAGTGTAATCTAATTGCAGTTGCCTGCCTGCCAGCCTGTGTGCCAGGCCCACTTGCCCAGTGCCACCACTCATATCTGGTGTAACAGTAGTGTAAATAATTTTTTTTTTTTTTTTTAATTTTGAATGTGAAACATCAGTCTGCTAGTGTAATCTAATTGCAGTTGCCTGCCTGCTAGCGTGTGTGCCAGCCAGGCCCACTTGCCCAGTGCCACCACTCATATCTGGTGTAACAGTAGTGTAAATAATTAAAAAAAAAAAAACTTTTTGACTGTGAAACATCAGTCTGCTAGTGTAATCTAATTGCAGTTGCCTGCCTGCCAGCGTGTGTGCCAGGCCCACTTGCCCAGTGCCACCACTCATATCTGGTGTAACAGTAGTGTAAATAATTTAAAAAAAAAAACTTTTTTGACTGTGAAACATCAGTCTGCTTGTGTAATCTAATTGCAGTTGCCTGCCTGCCAGCGTGTGTGCCAGGCTCACAGCGTATACTGTGCCCACTTGCCCAGTGCCACCACTCATATCTTGTTTAATAGTAGTGTAAGTGTACATTTAAAAAAATAAAAACTTTTTGTACTGTCAAACATCAGTCTGCTTCTTTGTGTCAGGCTCACAGCGTATACTGTGCCCACTTGCCCAGTGCCACCACTCATATCTTGTTTAATAGTAGTGTAAGTGTACATTTAAAAAAACAAAAACTTTTTGGACTGTGAAACATCAGTCTGCTAGTGTAATCTAATTGCAGTTGCCTGCCTGCCAGCCTGTGTGCCAGGCCCACTTGCCCAGTGCCACCACTCATATCTGGTGTAACAGTAGTGTAAATATTTTTTTATTTTTTTTAAATTTTGAATGTGAAACATCAGTCTGCTGGTGTAACAGTAGTGTAAATAATTAAAAAAAACAAAAAAAACTTTTTTGACTGTGAAACATCAGTCTGCTAGTGTAATCTAATTGCAGTTGCCTGTCTGCCAGCGTGTGTGCCAGGCCCACTTGCCCAGTGCCACCACTCATATCTGGTGTAACAGTAGTGTAAATAATTAAAAAAAAAAAAATTTGACTGTGAAACATCAGTCTGCTAGTGTAATCTAACTGCAGTTGCCTGCCTGCCTGCCTGCCAGCGTGTGTGCCAGGCCCACTTGCCCAGTGCCACCACTCATATCTGGTGTAACAGTAGTGTAAATAATTTTAAAAAAAAACTTTTTTGACTGTGAAACATCAGTCTGCTTGTGTAATCTAATTGCAGTTGCCTGCCTGCCAGCGTGTGTGCCAGGCTCACAGCATATACTGTGCCCACTTGCCCAGTGCCACCACTCATATCTTGTTTAATAGTAGTGTAAGTATACATTTAAAAAAATAAAAACTTTTTGTACTGTCAAACATCAGTCTGCTTCTTTGTGTCAGGCTCACAGCGTATACTGTGCCCACTTGCCCAGTGCCACCACTCATATCTTGTTTAATAGTAGTGTAAGTGTACATTTAAAAAAATAAAAACTTTTTGGACTGTGAAACATCAGTCTGCTAGTGTAATCTAATTGCAGTTGCCTGCCTGCCAGCCTGTGTGCCAGGCCCACTTGCCCAGTGCCACCACTCATATATGGTGTAACAGTAGTGTAAATAATTTTTTTTTTTTTTTAAATTTGGAATGTGAAACATCAGTCTGCTAGTGTAATCTAATTGCAGTTGCCTGCCTGCTAGCGTGTGTGCCAGCCAGGCCCACTTGCCCAGTGCCACCACTCATATCTGGTGTAACAGTAGTGTAAATAATTTAAAAAAAAAAACTTTTTTGACTGTGAAACATCAGTCTGCTTGTGTAATCTAATTGCAGTTGCCTGCCTGCCAGCGTGTGTGCCAGGCCCACTTGCCCAGTGCCACCACTCATATCTGGTGTAACAGTAGTGTAAATAATTTAAAAAAAAAAACTTTTTTGACTGTGAAACATCAGTCTGCTTGTGTAATCTAATTGCAGTTGCCTGCCTGCCAGCGTGTGTGCCAGGCTCACAGCGTATACTGTGCCCACTTGCCCAGTGCCACCACTCATATCTTGTTTAATAGTAGTGTAAGTGTACATTTAAAAAAATAAAAACTTTTTGTACTGTCAAACATCAGTCTGCTTCTTTGTGTCAGGCTCACAGCGTATACTGTGCCCACTTGCCCAGTGCCACCACTCATATCTTGTTTAATAGTAGTGTAAGTGTACATTTAAAAAAACAAAAACTTTTTGGACTGTGAAACATCAGTCTGCTAGTGTAATCTAATTGCAGTTGCCTGCCTGCCAGCCTGTGTGCCAGGCCCACTTGCCCAGTGCCACCACTCATATCTGGTGTAACAGTAGTGTAAATATTTTTTTATTTTTTTTAAATTTTGAATGTGAAACATCAGTCTGCTAGTGTAATCTAATTGCAGTTGCCTGCCTGCTAGCGTGTGTGCCAGCCAGGCCCACTTGCCCAGTGCCACCACTCATATCTGGTGTAACAGTAGTGTAAATAATTAAAAAAAAAAAAACTTTTTTGACTGTGAAACATCAGTCTGCTAGTGTAATCTAATTGCAGTTGCCTGTCTGCCAGCGTGTGTGCCAGGTCCACTTGCCCAGTGCCACCACTCATATCTGGTGTAACAGTAGTGTAAATAATTTAAAAAAAAAAACTTTTTTGACTGTGAAACATCAGTCTGCTAGTGTAATCTAATTGCAGTTGCCTGCCTGCCAGCGTGTGTGCCAGGCCCACTTGCCCAGTGCCACCACTCATATCTGGTGTAACAGTAGTGTAAATAATTAAAAAAAAAAACTTTTTTGAATGTGAAACATCAGTCTGCTAGTGTAATCTAATTGCAGTTGCCTGCCTGCTAGCATGTGTGCCAGCCAGGCCCACTTGCCCAGTGCCACCACTCATATCTGGAGTAACAGTAGTGTAAATAATTAAAAAAAAAAAAAAACTTTTTTGACTGTGAAACATCAGTCTGCTAGTGTAATCTAATTGCAGTTGCCTGTCTGCCAGCGTGTGTGCCAGGCCCACTTGCCCAGTGCCACCACTCATATCTGGTGTAACAGTAGTGTAAATAATTAAAAAAAAAAAACTTTTTTGACTGTGAAACATCAGTCTGCTAGTGTAATCTAATTGCAGTTGCCTGCCTGCCTGCCAGCGTGTGTGCCAGGCCCACTTGCCCAGTGCCACCACTCATATCTGGTGTAACAGTAGTGTAAATAATTTTTAAAAAAAAAACTTTTTTGACTGTGAAACATCAGTCTGTTTGTGTAATCTAATTGCAGTTGCCTGCCTGCCAGCATGTGTGCCAGGCTCACAGCGTATACTGTGCCCACTTGCCCAGTGCCACCACTCATATCTTGTTTAATAGTAGTGTAAGTGTACATTTAAAAAAATAAAAACTTTTTGTACTGTCAAACATCAGTCTGCTTTTTTGTGTCAGGCTCACAGCGTATACTGTGCCCACTTGCCCAGTGCCACCACTCATATCTTGTTTAATAGTAGTGTAAGTGTACATTTAAAAAAATAAAAACTTTTTGGACTGTGAAACATCAGTCTGCTTTTTTGTGTCAGGCTCACAGCGTATACTGTGCCCACTTGCCCAGTGCCACCATTCATATCTTGTTTAATAGTAGTGTAAGTGTACATTTAAAAAAAAAAATGACAGGCAGAGGCAGGCCACCCCGCAGGTGCCGTCGTGGTTGTGGTGCTGTGATTCCCTTTGGCCATAGAATAATGCCCAGTGTTCAGAGGCCACGTCCCATGAACTCGAAAAGTTCTGAGGAGGACATAATTGACTTTTTAACACAGGACACACAATCTTCTATAGCTTCCGCTCCGAACCTTGATGCCCCATCCTCCTCCAGCTTATCTTCGGGCACCTCTCAAGTTACCACTCGCCCGCCTGCCACCACCACCAATACTAGCACCACAGCCGCTTCACTTGATGTGTCAGAGGAGTTATTTACACATCAGTTGGAAGAAATGAGTGATGCGCAACCATCATTGACAGAGGATGTAGCTAACAGTGATATGTCTCAGTCAGGCAGCATTACAGACATGGACGTATGGTGTGATGATGATGATGTTGTACCCGCTGCTGCTTCCTTTTTTGATTTGTCAGATACAAGTGAAGCGGTTGATGATGACGATGCATCCGTGGATGTCACGTGGGTGTCCGCTAGACGAGAAGAAGAACAGGGGGAAAGTTCAGATGGGGAGACAGAGAGGAGGAGGAGGAGACGAGTTGGAACCAGGGAGAGGTCGTCGCAAGGAGCTAGTGGCACAGTCAGACAGCATGCATCGGCACCCGGGGTCAGGCAGACAGCACGCCAATCAACGCATGCTGTTGCCACCACCAGAATGCCGTCATCACAGAGCTCAGCAGTGTGGCATTTTTTTGTGTGTCTGCCTCTGACAACAGCGATGCAATTTGCAACCTGTGCCAAAAGAAACTGAGTCGTGGGAAGTGCAACACCCACCTAGGTACAACTGCTTTGCGAAGGCACTTGATCGCACATCACAAACGCCTATGGGATCAACACATGAGTAGAAGCAGCACACAAACTCAAAGCCGCCATCCTCCTCCTGGTTGAGCATCTTCAGCCACGTCAACCACTGCTGTCCTCCTTGCCCCCTCTCAACTATCCACCACTCTGTCTCTCTTCTGGAGCAGTTCCTGCTCATCGGCCCACAGTCAGGTGTCTGTCAAGGACATGTTTGAGCATAAGAAGCCAATGTCACAAAGTCACCCCCTTGTCCGGCGTCTGGCAGCTGGCTTGTCTGAACTCTTAGCCCGCCAGCTTTTACCATACAAGCTGGTGGAGTCTGAGGCGTTCACAAAATTGTAGCTATTGGGACAACGCAGTGGAAGGTACCCGGCCGAAATTTCTTTGCACAAAAGGCAATCCCCAACCTGTACTCGATTGTGCGAAAGGAAGTAATGGCATGTCTGGCACACAGTGTTGGGGCAAGGGTCCATATGACCACTGATAGCTGGTCTGCAAAGCATGGTCAGGGCAGGTATATCACCTACACTGCGCATTGGGTAAACCTGCTGACGGCTGCCAAGCATGGAATGCGTGGCTCTGCAGAGGAGGAGTTGGTGACACCGCCACGACTTGCAGGTCTGCTGCCACCTCCTCTACTCCTCCTACTCCATCCTCTTCCATAACCTCCTCAGCTGAGTCCTCTTCTGCTGCTGCATCTTGCTCCACATCAATGACACCCCCCCAGCTCCGCAGGTACTATTCCACATCCCGGATACAGCAGTGTCACGCCGTCTTGGGGTTGACTTGCCTGAAAGCAGAGAGTCACACCGGACCAGCACTCCTGTCCGCCCTGAACGCACAGGTGGATCAGTGTCTGACTCCGCACCAACTGGAGATCGGCAAAGTGGTTTCTGACAACGGAAGTAATTTGGTGGCGGCATTGAAATTGGGCAAGTTGTAATCTGATTGTACAACGCTTTGGACGTCCTGAAGCAGGCCAGGAAGGTGTGTGGCCATTCCACATCCCGGATACAGCAGTGTCACGCCGTCTTGGGGTTGACTTGCCTGAAAGCAGAGAGTCACACCGGACCAGCACTCCTGTCCGCCCTGAACGCACAGGTGGATCAGTGTCTGACTCCGCACCAACTGGAGATCGGCAAAGTGGTTTCTGACAACGGAAGTAATTTGGTGGCGGCATTGAAATTGGGCAAGTTGTAATCTGATTGTACAACGCTTTGGACGTCCTGAAGCAGGCCAGGAAGGTGTGTGGCCATTTGAGGCGTTCCTACATGGCCATGGCGCACTTTTCCCATATCCAGTGGCGAAACAACATTGATTTGCAACAGCCCGACACGTTGGAATTCAACACTCCTAATGTTCGACCGCCTGCTCCAGCAAGAAAAAGCCGTTAACGAGTATTTGTATGACCGGGGTGCTAGGACAGCCTCTGCGGAGCTGGGAATTTTTGCTGTAGGCTCATGCGTCCTTTTGAGCAGGTGACAAACAAAAGTCAGTCGCACAGATGGCACCATCAGCGACATCATACCATTTGTTTTCTTCCTGGAGCGTGCCCTGTGAAGAGTGCTGGATCAGGCCGTAGATGAGCGTGAAGAGGAAGAGTTGTGGTCACCATCACCACCAGAAACAGCCTTATCAGCATCGCTTGCTGGACCGCTGGAAGAGGATTGTGAGGAAGATGAGTCAGAGGAGGAATGTGGCTTTGAGGAGGAGGAGGAAGATCAACCACAACAGGCATCCCAGGGTGCTCGTTGTCACCTATCTGGTACCCGTGGTGTTGTACGTGGCTTGGGGGAAGAAGATACCGTCAGTGACATCACTGAGGATGAGGAACGGGACATGAGTAGCTTGGCATCCATCCTTGTGCAAATGGGGTCTTTCATGCTGTCGTGCCTGTTGAGGGACCCTCAAAAAAAAAAAGCTGAAGGAGAACGACCTGTACACGCTACTAGACCCCCGGTATAAGCATAAAGTGCCAGAAATGTTACCGAATTACCACAAGTCGGAAAGAATGCAGCATTTCCAAAATAAATTAAAAAGTATGCTTTACACAGCGTATAAGGGTGATGTCACAGCACAACGTGAATCTAACAGGGGAAGAGCTGAAAGTAATCCTCCGACTCCCACGACCACGCCGGCAAGGACAGGACGCTTTACAGACGTGTTGTTGATAGAGGACATGCGGAGCTTTTTAACTCCTATGCATCGCCACAGCCCTTCGGGGTCCACCATCAGAGAACGACTCGACCGACAGGTAGAAGACTACCTCGCCTTAACTGCAGATCTCGACACTCTGAGGAGCGATGAACCGCTTGACTACTGGGTGTGCAGGCTTGACCTGTGGCCTGCGCTATCCCAATTTGCAATAGAACTTCTGGCCTGCCCCGCTTCAAGTGTCCTGTCAGAAAGGACCTTCAGTGCAGCAGGAGGTATTGTCACTGAGAAGAGAAGTCGCCTAGGTCAAAAAAGTCTAGATTACCTCACCTTTATTAAGATGAATGAGGGATGGATCCCGAAGGGACTGACATTGGGCGATACATTCGAGTAAAAAAGGCCTGATGAGATGAGCTGCCTTGGGCTAAAAATGGTCCACACGCTGCTGTATTTTATCTTCAAATGCCGGATGACTTGCGTGACTTATCCGCCACCAACTAGGGTTCAAGCCGCAATGTTTTAGGGCACTTTCTGCCTGGGAAACAAACATCAATTTTTCTGGCCGCTGCTACAGCAGCGGCTGCAACAATACGTAATTTTTCAGGCATGTGTACATGCCAAATTTTACTGGCCTCTGGTGCTGCACTGTGGCTTCAAAAACAAAACCAAAAAAAAGACACTTAACAGGGATTAAACTGATAGGAATAGTACTACTTAACACACCACTCCTATCTGGTGGCACATTAGATTGCACACGCAGTGCCCCAAATTTGAAGTAGGAGGACCGACCAAGCATCTTTTTCCATCTCACGGTTCCTAAAATCCATGCCATATACACGTCCCCTGGCGCCGCAACTGCCTCTGGGAACCTTACCATGGGTCCCAGACCGCACGTCTTGTAATTCTCTGTCTGGGAAATTATCTATCTATCAAATCTATCTATCGTATCTATCAAATGTATATTGCATCTATTGATCTATCTATCTAATCTATGTATCTATCTATCAAATCTATCTATCTCGTGGCCGGACTGTTTTGTGACAGCCACTTGTGTTTCGGCCAAATGTCTGTCGGACAAATGTCCGTCGGCTAAAAGTCCGGCCGCGATTGCACGCGCAGTGCCCCAAATTTGAAGTAGGAGGACCGACCA
Organism: Bombina bombina; assembly: GCF_027579735.1. Taxonomy (NCBI): domain Eukaryota; kingdom Metazoa; phylum Chordata; class Amphibia; order Anura; family Bombinatoridae; genus Bombina; species Bombina bombina. Next base: position 167,060,149 of record NC_069500.1, on the reverse strand, counting down.
AGCATCTTTTTCCATCTCCCGGTTCCTAAAATCCATGCCATATACACATCCCCTGATAGGGGACACCGCAGTGGAAGGTACCCGGCCGAAATTTCTTTGCACAAAAGGCAATCCCCAACCTGTACTCGATTGTGCAAAAGGAAGTAACCTTACCATGGGTCCCAGACCGCACGTCTTGTAATTCTCTGTCTGGGAAATTATCTATCTATCAAATCTATCTATTTATCTATCAAATCTATCTATCTATCTATCGTATCTATCAAATGTATATTGCATCTATTGATCTATCTATCAAATCTATGTATCTAAATATCAAATCTATCTATCGTATCTATCAAATTTATATTGCATCTATTGATCTATCTAATCTATGTATCTATCTATCAAATCTATCTATCGTGGCCGGACTGTTTTGTTACAGCCACTTGTGTTTCGGCCAAATGTCCGTCGGCCAAATGTCCGTCGGCTAAAAGTCCGGCCACGATTGTACGCGCAGTGCCCCAAATTTGAAGTAGGAGGACCGACCAAGCATCTTTTTCCATCTCCCGGTTCCTAAAATCCATGCCATATACATGTCCCCTGATAGAGGGGCGTAACAGGGATTAAACTGATCAGAATAGTACTACTTAACACACCACTCATATCTGGTGGCACAGTAGATTGCACGCGCAGTGCCCCAAATTTGAAGTAGGAGGACCGACCAAGCATCTTTTTCCATCTCCCGATTCCTAAAATCCATGCCATATACACGTCCCCTGGCGCCGCAACTGCCTCTGGGAACCTTACCATGGGTCCCAGACAGCACGTCTTGTAATTCTCTGTCTGGGAAATTATATATCTATCAAATCTATCTATTTATCTATCAAATCTATCTATCGTATCTATCAAATGTATATTGCATCTATTGATCTATCTATCTAATCTATGTATCTATCTATCTATCTATCTATCAAATCTATCTATCTCATGGCCGGACTGTTTTGTGAAAGCCACTTGTGTTTCGGACAAATGTCCGTTGGACAAATGTCCGTCGGCTAAAAGTCCGGCCGCGATTGCACGCGCAGTGCCCCAAATTTGAAGTAGGAGGACCGACCAAGCATCTTTTTCCATCTCCCGGTTCCTAAAATCCATGCCATATACACGTCCCCTGATAGGGGGCGTAACAGGGATTAAACTGATCAGAATAGTACTACTTAACACACCACTCATATCTGGTGGCACAGTAGATTGCACACGCAGTGCCCCAAATTTGAAGTAGGAGGCCCGACCAAGCATCTTTTTCCATCTCCCGGTTCCTAAAATCCATGCCATATACACGTCCCCTGGCGCCGCAACTGCCTCTGGGAACCTTACCATGGGTCCCAGCCCGCATGTCTTGTAATTCTCTGTCTGGGAAATTATATATCTATCAAATCTATCTATTTATCTATCAAATCTATCTATCGTATCTATCAAATGTATATTGCATCTATTGATCTATCTAATCTATGTATCTATCTATCAAATCTATCTATCGTGGCCGGACTGTTTTGTGACAGCCACTTATGTTTCAGCCAAATGTCTGTCGGCTAAAAGTCCGGCCACGATTGCACGCGCAGTGCCCCAAATTTGAAGTAGGAGGACCTACCAAGCGTCTTTTTCCATCTCCCGGTTCCTAAAATCCATGCCATATACACGTCCCCTGATAGGGGGCGTAACAGGGATTAAACTGATCAGAATAGTACTACTTAACACACCACTCATATCTGGTGGCACAGTAGATTGCACGCGCAGTGCCCCAAATTTGAAGTAGGAGGACCGACCAAGCATCTTTTTCCATCTCCCGGTTCCTAAAATCCATGCCATATACACATCCCCTGGCGCCGCAACTGCCTCTGGGAACCTTACCATGGGTCACAGACTGCACGTCTTGTAATTCTCTGTCTGGGAAATTATCTATCTATCAAATCTATCTATTTATCTATCAAATCTATCTATCTATCTATCGTATCTATCAAATGTATATTGCATCTATTGATCTATCTATCTAATCTATGTATCTAAATATCAAATCTATCTATCGTGGCCGGACTGTTTTGTGACAGCCACTTGTGTTTCGGCCAAATGTCCGTCGGCCAAATGTCCGTCAGCTAAAAGTCCAGCCACGATTGCACGCGCAGTGCCCCAAATTTGAAGTAGGAGGACCGACCAAGCATCTTTTTTCATCTCCCGGTTCCCAAAATCCATGCCATATACGCGTCCCCTGATAGGGGGCGTAACAGGGATTAAACTGATCAGAATAGTACTACTTAACACACCACTCATATCTGGTGGCACAGTAGATTGCACACGCAGTGCCCCAAATTTGAAGTAGGAGGACCGACCAAGCATCTTTTTCCATCTCCCGGTTCCTAAAATCCATGCCATATACACGTCCCCTGGCGCCGCAACTGCCTCTGGGAACCTTACCATGGGTCAAAGACTGCACGTCTTGTAATTCTCTGTCTGGGAAATTATATATCTATCAAATCTATCTATTTATCTATCAAATCTATCTATCTATCGTATCTATCAAATGTATATTGCATTTATTGATCTATCTAATCTATGTATCTATCTATCTATCAAATCTATCTATCTTGTGGTTGTGCAAATGGACTGTTTGCGGTTGTTTGCGGTGCGTTAAACGGGGAGTTTGGTCTGTCACTGTGAAGCGGGCGTAACCCTTACACTACCTGATCGATACAACATCATACCTGATGTTTTAAAGCACGTTATTCCAAACAATTTAGGAATGTTAGGTGATTTATGCCCTTTATGGATTAAAACCAGACTCTGCATCAACTATGTAATTTTAAGTGGGAGTTTTGCCATGGATCCCCCTCCGGCATGCCACAGTCCAGGTGTTAGTACCCTTGAAACAACTTTTCCATCACTATTGTGGCCAGAAAGAGTCCCTGTGGGTTTTAAAATTCGCCTGTCTATTGAAGTCAATGGCGGTTCGCCCGGTTCGCGAACAGTTGCGGACGTTCGCCGTTTGCGAACGGAAAATTTTCAGTTTGCGACATCACTATATATATATATATATATATACTTATATACATATACATTTATGTGTTAATATGTGTATATATACATATATAAACACATAAGTATATATATATATTTATATAATATATATTTTAAATATGCTGCCCAACGCTGCATGACTTACCCCCTTCACTGCGCTACACTGTTGGGTCTATCGGCATTAGAACGAACCTATGGAAGCGCGCTCTCATGAGCAAAAACTTCCATGCAATGTGAATGCAAGGTCACGTTCAAATTGCACTTTACTTGTAATACCAGCACACATTTGTGTGCACCTGTTTTACTGAATGGATCGCAAATACCACACTTGCGAAAGCACAATTTTTGCGCTTCACTAGTAATCTAGCCCTTAATGTTGTATATGACCCCAATAATTTATGTTGTGTACCATTAAAAATACTTTGAAAGATAAAGGTGTTACCACCAGTGTAGAAAGCAGCAATCAAATAAATCACAAGGGTGAAGCATTTAGTAAAGAATCTGCCCAATGAGGAAAAAAATTGGACTTTCTATCCAACTTATTGTAAATGCAGAGAAAATATTTTCATGCCTGTTAATATAAGAAAAATGATTAGTGGTTTCTGTCAAATGATCCAAAACGCAGTATCATCTTCTTAGTTTGATGAATTAACAAAGAGAGTAATAAATTATGCTTTCTTAAATCTGGAATTAGAAAAATGATCTTGAGTTCTGCAACAGTATCATTATTTACACTGCTGGAGGTGTTAGAGATTAATTTGCCTTAGGACTGATTGGGATATTATATAGCACATTTGCTATATATACTTTGATAAATAAATCTTTGTTTTTTTTTAATAACCTTTAAAGGACATTAAAGGGCCACAGCAAAATGCTCTAATGTGCAAGACCATTTATAATTGCACTTTTGCGTGAACAGAACTATAAGTTTTACCCCTGCAGAGGAGTTAAAAACATAGTTAAAATGCAATTCACTACTGGTCTAACCAATCAGGGGCAGCATATTTGCATAGCCAGCAATCACTCTCCATGTTCTGCTTAGGATGCTGCTCTGGATCTAACTTTAACTATAGGGGTTAAGCACTTCTTAGTTTTTAGCAAGCAATAGAGCAATAATGAAAAAGCTCTAGCACATTATAACAGCGTTATTGATCTGCTATGCCCCCTTAATGACTTAACATAAACATTCTTATTTTTTATTCATGTTGTTTGAAATTTAAACAATGGCTTTTAGGTGAATTTATTTTAACATATAGAAATGTGTACAGTTGCTTACCTGCATTGTTTTGTTTATTTGCTCTTATATATCCAAATTGTTGTTGTTTTCTTTTAAAACAACAACTTTGTTTCAGTTGTTTGTCTTTTTAAAAGATAAGTTTTCTGATTAATAATTATTTTCTTATTTAAATTAAACTAGTGGCTCTCAACAGTTTGATGACACTTTAGAACTGAGTAATAGAAAAATAAATCTATAATTAAAGGGACATACAATTCAAAATGTGATCTCCCCATAAAATATTTAGGAACAATTAAAATAACACTGCAGCATACATTTATTATTCATTTTACCTGCTTTTAATTTAAAATTACTATAAAACTGTGCTTGCTCATAGGTAAGGGGAAATTGACCTTAAACGACACCATGCTATTCAGTAATTACTTAGATCAGACACATGCTCATCTGACTCTAAATGTAAAACAGCAAAGGAGACAAGATTCATGGATTCCACCAAGGTTTTCAATGGGTGTATCCTAGGGTTGCCACCTCAGCCATGTTTCCTGGACAGCTATGAGTTACACATGCTGCAGGGTGTGCAGGGACGAACAGGAATAGTGCTGTCCAGGGTAATTATTTGTGTGCTATCCAGAGGCACAATACATGTTCCCCTCTGCACACCCTGCAACATGTCTAACTCATAAGTATCCAGGAAAACATGGTTGAGGTGGCTACCCTAGTGAATCCACAAACTGTTCTTGATTTTCAAAACCCTATAATCTATACTAGTGATATGACAGTGTTAAATTAAATTAAAAGATTACAAACTTTTCACAATTTTTTTGTAAGTAAAACACAACCATTTTTAGAAGTAAAAATCCAGCCCACTATTTTAGCACCTACCTGTATGTAAACATTAACCAATCGTTTTCGCCGCTTATGCATATCATTATAATACAAATTGGTACACAGTCGCATGCGCACAAAAACAGCACAAATAGCGCTTTCGCATTTTGTCCTACTGACGCCGTAATTACCAGCACCTCATAGGGAATAACGCAGGTCTGGAAGGGAGTGACGTTGTCGATGACATTGCGCAATCTTGCGCATGTGCTTTTCAAAATTTGTCAGCCATCTTCAAACTGCAGTTCGGAAAAATGAATTTATTAGAAAGAAGATTGCAGCGATCAGGTAGGAAAGTCATAATGACATCCTATGGCAAATATGTATATAACAAATAAAATTAAAAAATAAGCTAAATTACATTGAACTTACAGTGGTCCTTTAATAATTTCTTTTGAATGCAGATATTTTGGAATTCAGTTTAATGTTGCTGTTACATGCATGTTTAGAATGGTTCGATGAACCTTATTGTTTATTGAAACTAAATCACAGATAAAATTAATGTAAAATAAGGCACAGTTATTTTTTAACAGATGAGCTGGATGGTAATGTAGTTTGAGGTATAGGCATACCAAACCATTTGATTCTTCATCACAGGACCACTGTGCTGGAGGTTAGGGGATAAAGCTGTGGTGATCCACAGACATGGGCAAGTGAAGCAGGTTGGAGCAGGAGTGACCCAGGGCATGTTAGTGGGTAGAGACATAGCAGTTTGTGTGTACATGCCTGGATGTAGTGAAGGCAGGGTTAAAGGGCCACTAAACCCAAAATCTTTCTTTCATGATTCAGATAGAAAATAGAAATTTAAACAACATTACAATTTACTTCCATTATTTATTTTGCTTCATTTTTTAAATATCCTTAGTTGAAGAAAAAGCAATGCACATGGTGAGCCAATCACACGATGCTTCTATGTGCAGCAACCAATCAGCAGCTAGTGAGCATATCTAGATATGCTTTTCATCAAAGACTATCAAGAGAATCAAACAAATTAGATAATATAAGTACATTTGAAAGATGTTTAAAATTGCATTCTCTTTCTAAATCATAAAATAAAAAATGTGGGTGGTATGTCCCTTTAAGCCTTGATCAACCTGCAGAATGCAGGGCAACTTGGAGCTCTACATAGGGTATTGGTTGATCTCTACGGCAACGTATGTGTATCCCAAGAGGTTTCATGATACAAATTTAGGATGGTGTGTACTGTGTAGTAGCACGAATAGTTCTGGGTACAGTGCACCCAGAATTAGAAAAAAATGAAAAGCAAGCACAGGAACATTTGCACAAAATGTAATGAAACATAGAGAGAATAAAATCACACTTACAAGTGGGAAAAAATGGCTTGATGCGTTTTCGGCTTGCGCTGTCCTCAGAAGCCTGATCAATTATTACACACCTACATCTTTATAAAGGTGAAAAAAGCCCTCACATAGCCCTCTGTGTTAACTATCGCCTAGATTTAGAGTTCTGCGGCAAAAGGGGTGCGTTAGCTACGCTGGCTTTTTTCTGGCCGCACCTTTTAAATACCGCTGGTATTTAGAGTTCACAGAATGGCTGCGTTAGGCTCCAAAAAAGGAGCGTAGAGCATATTTACCGCAACTTCAACTCTCGATACCAGCGGTGCTTACGGACGCGTCCAGCTTCAAAAATGTGCTTGTGCACGATTCCCCCATAGAAAACAATGGGGCTGTTTGAGCTGAAAAAGAACCTAACACCTGCAAAAAAGCTGCGTTCAGCTCCTAACGCAGCCCCATTGTTTTCTATGTGGAAACACTTCCTACGTCTGCACCTAACACTCTAACATGTACCCCGAGTCTAAACACCCCTAACCTTACACTTATTAACCCCTAATCTGCCGCCCCCGCTATCGCTGACCCCTGCATATTATTTTTAACCCCTAATCTGCCGCTCCGTACACCCCCGCCACCTACATTATCCCTATGTACCCCTAATCTGCTGCCCTAACATCGCCGACCCCTATATTATTTTTATTAACCCCTAATCTGCCGCCCCCAACGTCGCCTCCACCTAACTACACTTATTAACCCCTAATCTGCCGACCGGACCTGAGCGCTACTATAATAAATGTATTAACCCCTAATCCGCCTCACTCCCGCCTCAATAACCCTATAATAAATAGTATTAACCCCTAATCTGCCCTCCCTAACATTGCCGACACCTAACTTCAAGTATTAACCCCTAATCTGCCGACAGGAGCTCACCGCTACTCTAATAAATTTATTAACCCCTAAAGCTAAGTCTAACTTTAACCCTAACACCCCCCTAAATTAAATATAATTTAAATCTAACGAAACCCACCACCCACATACCCCTAATCTAACCCAAACCCCCCTTAAATAAACCTAACACTAAGCCCCTGAAGATCTTCCTACCTTATCTTCACCTCACCGGGTATCACCGATCGGTCCTGGCTCCAAAATCTTCATCCAACCCGGTTCCTTTAAGGGACGTCATCCAAGATGGCGTCCCTCGAATTCCGATTGGCTGATAGGATTCTATCAGCCAATCGGAATTAAGGTAGGAAAATTCTGATTGGCTGATGGAATCAGCCAATCAGAATCAAGTTCAATCCGATTGGCTGATCCGATCAGCCAATCAGATTGAGCTCGCATTCTATTGGCTGTTCCGATCAGCTAATAGAATGCGAGCTCAATCTGATTGGATGACGTCCCTTAAAGGAACCGTCATTCTTCAGTTGGACGGCGTCGGAAGAAGATTGATCCGCGCTGGAGGTCTTCACGATGGAGCCGTTCCTCATCGGATGAAGATAGAAGATGCCGCTTGGATCAAGATGGTTGCCGGTCTGGATCGCCTCTTCTTCCCGGATAGGATGAAGACTTTGGAGCCTCTTCTGGACCTCTTCAGCCGCAGGATTATGGATCGCCAGCCCCCGCTTGGGTTGGATGAAGATTTTGGAGCCAGGACCGATCGGTGATACCCGGTGAGGTGAAGATAAGGTAGGAAGATCTTCAGGGGCTTAGTGTTAGGTTTATTTAAGGGGGGTTTGGGTTAGATTAGGGGTATGTGGGTGGTGGGTTGTAATGTTGGGGGGGGTATTGTATGTGTTTTTTTACAGGCAAAAGAGCTGAATTTCTTGGGGCATGCCCCGCAAAGGGCCCTGTTCAGGGCTGGTAAGGTAAAAGAGCTTTGAACTTTTGTAATTTAGAATAGGGTAGGGCATTTTTTTATTTTGGGGGGCTTTGTAATTTCATTAGGGGGCTTAGAGTAGGTGTAATTAGTTTAAAATTGTTGTAATATTTTTCTAATGTTTGTAAATATTTTTTTATTTATTGTAACTTAGTTCTTTTTTATTTTTTGTACTTTAGTTAGTTTATTTAATTGTAGCTATTTGTAGGTATTGTATTTAATTAATGTATTGATAGTGTAGTGTTAGGTTTAATTGTAGGTAATTGTAGGTATTTTATTTAATTTATTTATTGATAGTGTAGTGTTAGGTTTAATTGTAACTTAGGTTAGGATTTATTTTACAGGTAATTTTGTAATTATTTTAACTATTTTAGCTATTAAATAGTTCTTAACTATTTAATAGCTATTGTACCTGGTTAAAATAAATACAAAGTTACCTGTAAAATAAATATAAATCCTAAAATAGCTATAATATAATTATAATTTATATTGTAGCTATATTAGGGTTTATTTTACAGGTAAGTATTTAGCTTTAAATAGGAATAATTTATTTAATAATAGTTAATTTATTTCGTTAGATTTAAATTATATTTAACTTAGGGGGGTGTTAGGGTTAGGGTTAGACTTAGCTTTAGGGGTTAATCCATTTATTACAGTAGCGGCGAGATTCGGTCGGCAGATTAGGGGTTAATAATTGAAGTTAGGTGTCGGCGATGTTAGGGAGGGAAGATTAGGGGTTAATACTATTTATTATAGGGTTAGTGAGGCGGGAGTGAGGCGGATTAGGGGTTAGTAACTTTATTATAGTAGCGGTGCGTTCCACTCGGCAGATTAGGGGTTAATAAGTGTAGGCAGGTGGAGGCGACGTTGAGGGGGGCAGATTAGGGGTTAATAAATATAATATAGGGGTCGGCGGTGTTAGGGGCAGCAGATTAGGGGTACATAAGGATAACGTAGGTAGCGGCGCTTTGCGGTCGGCAGATTAGGGGTTAATTATTGTAGGTAGCTGGCGGCGACGTTGTGGGGGGCAGGTTAGGGGTTAATAAATATAATATAGGGGTCGGCGGTGTTAGGGGCAGCAGATTAGGGGTACATAAGTATAACGTAGGTGGCGGTCGGCAGATTAGGGGTTAAAAAAATTTAATCGAGTGGCGGCGATGTGGGGGGACCTCGGTTTAGGGGTACATAGGTAGTTTATGGGTGTTAGTGTACTTTAGAGCACAGTAGTTAAGAGCTTTATAAACCGGCGTTAGCCCAGAAAGCTCTTCACTACTGACTTTTTTCTGCGGCTGGAGTTTTGTCGTTAGATTTGTAACGCTCACTTCAGCCAAGACTCTAAATACCGGCATTAGAAAGATCCCATTGAAAAGATAGGATACGCAAATGACGTAAGGGGATCTGCGGTATGGAAAAGTCGCAGCTGGAAAGTGAGCGTTAGACCCTTTCCTGACTGACTCCAAATACCGGCGGTAGCCCAAAACCAGCGTTAGGAGACTCTAACGCTGATTTTCACGGCTACCGCCCAACTCTAAATCTAGGCCTAAGATATTTTAACTCTTAAAGAACCATATCCCTTCACATCTCTAAGAACATATGTATTCCATACCTAAACACTAAGGGCTATTACAAGAGGAGCGGTATTTTGCATTTTCGCTATGCAAAGTTGGAAAAAACAATTAATTATTGCCAATATTGCTGCATGCCTGCGAAAGCCTACAAGAAAGTGTGATACTGAGTCATTGAGCTCCATTTATCATAGTTTTGGCAGACATGATTCCCTACCGCAAATCAAGTCCTCTGTACCTTGCTTCGAGTAGACAGCATACACTGTCCGCATTTCACATTACACAAGCATTGCACAAGTTTGTGCAATGCCGGCCCCTTCTCGCTGGCAGCCAATCGGCCACTAGCAGGGGATGTCAGTGATCCCGATCGGATCAGGATGATCTGAATCATCCACCTTTCAGGTGGCGGATAGATTGGGCCCATTATCTCAAATACCTTATTTTAAAAGTGCTGGAATATATCCAGTGCATAGATAGATGTATTCTTGTGATGTGTCAGCTGTAATGGCTCAATCCAGTGTGAAATGGTAACACAAATTGTATCTGGCTAGATTTATCAAAAAACAATATTTTAAAACAAATACAACATTGATCTAGATTAATAGACAATTGGCAGGCAAGATCATATTTGCAATTCATTAAGCATTGCTTCACCTATATTTTCTAGAGATTAGTTATTGAGCGTTCCTGCAATTAACAGCTACACTTGGATGATGTGCCCATTACATGATATCGGGGCACATCAAATGGGAATCACTAGCAATGATGATAAAACAATCATTAAAATCTCAACACTTAAGAAACGCACTCGCAAAATGGTAAGTGTGAAATATTTGCATGTCTGTTTTGTTATGGTAATTTCACTTGTAGGGTAAATGGTTTTTCAAAGGCCTGGCCTTGAACTTTCTAGAAGCTTGGCCCATGCCCAGCATACAGATATATTTTATTACCTTTGAGAAGTATCTTGGTATTTTAAAGCTTAAGAGGTTATCTCAGTTTTATTTTTATTGTATTTATTGTATAACACGCTTCTGGTTTCGCAATGTAGGTCTAATGCGGTTTTGGGTTAGTGCACATGAAGAATTAGTTATCTTAAGCTGCATTATATAAATATTACATGTAAGAGTGCATTTTGGCCATTCTTTGGAGTAGTAGTAAGCATACAGGAAAGAAGTGAGATATCTGCGCTGTAGAGAGGTTACTAAATGCAAGACAGTATATAAAACAGGGCATCCCTATACCCCTATGGATTACACAATATGCAAATACTCTGACAAGAGAAAAGATACTGATGCGCTGCAAAATGCAGCTAAATAAGTAACTACAAGACAGGATACACAAATAAAAGATACATTTAATCTATATCAATGGAAAACAATAAAAAACAATAAAAAAACAATGTGGCACTTATGTGATCACACAGTGATCAGACACACACTAATAAAAAGGGTAGTCGCAAAATACACAATTCAAATCGCATAAAACACATTAAAAAGAAAAAGAAAAAAACTTGATGACTTGTTAAAAATCCATAAGCGAAAGAGTTCATGGGGTCAATTTATGTAAGTGCGAGCGGACATGATCCGATGTAGCGTATCATGTCCGCTGCACATCGATAAATGCCGACAACATATCGCTATTGATGGATATAATAGAACCCTCTCGGTGTAAGTAAGACTTATCACCATATTGTTGGTTGTTCTTCGTTGTTTGGTGATTGGAATTTCTTTATATTCCAGCGACCCTGGCACTCAGAAGCCTTTCGTTTATGGATTTTTCAAGTTTGTTTTATTTTTCTTTCTGTGTGTTTTATGCGATTTGAATTGTGTTTTTTGCTACTACACTTTTTCAGTAGTAGTAAGCATACACTCTCTGTCGTTTTTATTGTGAGTAATATATTGCTGTGGCCCTCGCACCTGGTTATTGTGGTATTTGAATTAAATTGATTTAAGGTAATTCTAGCATCACTGGCAATTTTTCTATAAATATTGTCTCATGAGAATCTTTTATAAATTTCATGCAACCGTGGGCCATGACTTTCCCACCACTGATATAAGGGATTTTTAAAAAAATATATTCCATTGCTTGAATTACCATACACGTGCTTTCACTTTCCTATGATATCTTGCAGATGGAGAATCTGATAGCAGATCTGAACTAGGTTCATCCTACCATATATCAGGACTATTTAGAAAATATTATAAAATCCTATTATATTTTATGGAGCACATTTATCAAGCCGTATTTTTTTTAATACTCTATAATAAATCTGCCAAATTGATAGGGATACGGTACAGTAGTATTTTCTCATATTAGCTAAAATATTACAATTTTATCAGTCTTTGACTCTGTGTTAGCAGGTTTCCATAAAATGTGTTTTCAATAGTGGAACAAATGAGAACACTGATTGTTTTATAATAAATAGAATCCTTTCTTTGCAGGGTAAAGTAAAGCAATTCAACAACTCTTGGGATTTGAAATAAAAGCTTTCTGTGGCATGCTGAGATGTAACAGTAGCTCACACACTAAACAGATTATGTGCTACTTGCAAATAATAAAGTTTATAAAGCCCAGGCTTCTTGTATGTCAAGGCCTGTTTTTTTATTGTTTTTAACCACATAGCACCATAAATGACATAAAACTTTTGCAGCTTAAAGGTACTGTTAGGGGAAGCTATCGCACTGCAGTATTGTCTAGGATATTTTTAAATAAGTGTAAGTATTATTGTTATGTTGTACACAAACAGGAAACCTAATAAATGTCAATAATTAAGAGTCAAAGCTTTTTTTGTATCAAAATATTTTAAAAATGTAAAAGTGACATGAAACCATTTTTTTCTGTCATGATTCAAATAGAACATACAATTGTAAACAACTTTCCAATTCCACAGTATTTTCTAATTTGTTTCATTCTCTTGGTATCCTTTGTTGAAGAAGCAGCTATATAGTACTGGGAGCTAGCTGAATGCATTGAGTTAGCCAATAACATGAGGCAGATATGTGCAGTCACCAATCAGCAGCTCTGGAGCCTACCTAGGTATCCTATTCAACAAAGGACACCAGGAGAACAAAACAAAATTAGATAAGAGAAGTAATCTGGAAAGTTGTTTAAAATCACATGCTCTATCTGAATCATAAAAAAAAAAATTTGGGTTTCATATCCCTTAAATTAAATCTACACTTTTATTCTATTTATCAAATTATGTACAAATTAGAAACATTCTTTGTGAAATGACTTATAATGAGCAGTTATCAATTCAATTTTTAAATATATTTCTAATAAATAGCTTCCAGATGTGTAATAACAAACTTTCATAATTTTTTTGAACTTGCTATTGATATTCTTAAACAACAAAGAATACTCTTACATTGTAAAGAGATATTAATCTCAAATGTATATATCATATACAGTATATATACAGGGAGTGCAGAATTATTAGGCAAGTTGTATTTTTGAGGATTAATTTTATTATTGAACAACAACCATGTTCTCAATGAACCCAAAAAACTCATTAATATCAAAGCTGAATAGTTTTGGAAGTAGTTTTTAGTTTGTTTTTAGTTATAGCTATTTTAGGGGGATATCTGTGTGTGCAGGTGACTATTACTGTGCATAATTATTAGGCAACTTAACAAAAAACAAATATATACCCATTTCAATTATTTATTTTTACCAGTGAAACCAATATAACATCTCAACATTCACAAATATACATTTCTGACATTCAAAAACAAAACAAAAACAAATTAGTGACCAATATAGCCACCTTTCTTTGCAAGGACACTCAAAAGCCTGCCATCCATGGATTCTGTCAGTGTTTTGATCTGTTCACCATCAACATTGCGTGCAGCAGCAACCACAGCCTCCCAGACACTGTTCAGAGAGGTGTACTGTTTTCCCTCCTTGTAAATCTCACATTTGATGATGGACCACAGGTTCTCAATGGGGTTCAGATCAGGTGAACAAGGAGGCCATGTCATTAGATTTTCTTCTTTTATACCCTTTCTTGCCAGCCACGCTGTGGAGTACTTGGACGCGTGTGATGGAGCATTGTCCTGCATGAAAATCATGTTTTTCTTGAAGGATGCAGACTTCTTCCTGTACCACTGCTTGAAGAAGGTGTCTTCCAGAAACTGGCAGTAGGACTGGGAGTTGAGCTTGACTCCATCCTCAACCCGAAAAGGCCCCACAAGCTCATCTTTGATGATACCAGCCCAAACCAGTACTCCACCTCCACCTTGCTGGCGTCTGAGTCAGACTGGAGCTCTCTGCCCTTTACCAATCCAGCCACGGGCCCATCCATCTGGCCCATCAAGACTCACTCTCATTTCATCAGTCCATAAAACCTTAGAAAAATCAGTCTTGAGATATTTCTTGGCCCAGTCTTGACGTTTCAGCTTGTGTGTCTTGTTCAGTGGTGGTCGTCTTTCAGCCTTTCTTACCTTTGCCATGTCTCTGAGTATTGCACACCTTGTGCTTTTGGGCACTCCAGTGATGTTGCAGCTCTGAAATATGGCCAAACTGGTGGCAAGTGGCATCTGGGCAGCTGCACGCTTGACTTTTCTCAGTTCATGGGCAGTTATTTTGCGCCTTAGTTTTTCCACACGCTTCTTGCGACCCTGTTGACTATTTTGAATGAAACGCTTGATTGTTCGATGATCACGCTTCAGAAGCTTTGCAATTTTAAGAGTGCTGCATCCCTCTGCAAGATATCTCACTATTTTTTACTTTTCTGAGCCTGTCAAGTCCTTCTTTTGACCCATTTTGCCAAAGGAAAGGAAGTTGCCTAATAATTATGCACACCTGATATAGGGTGTTGATGTCATTAGACCACACCCCTTCTCATTACAGAGATGCACATCACCTAAAATGCTTAATTGGTAGTAGGCTTTCGAGTCTATACAGCTTGGAGTAAGACAACATGCATAAAGAGGATGATGTGGTCAAAATACTCATTTGCCTAATAATTCTGCACTCCCTGTATATATATATATATATTATAAAATTGGAAATAGATCAAAGCAAAGTCACAGATAACCTAGCTCAAAACCAAAGGTTAGCTTTGAGACAGCTCCAGAAAAGAGAGGACATCGTCATCAAGCAGTCTGAAAAGGGGGGCTCCATAGTGGTATTGGATAAATCCTACTACGTGTTGGAAGCAGAAAGACAACTACATGATAGTGTATATGAGATTGTCTGGTGATCCTACACACCACTTTGGAGCCCTACTTCTGGATCTGCTTTATGACGGAAAATACTTTTTGATGATAATGATACGTTTGAATACCTTTACGTCAAACATCCAGTGGTTCCTATATTCCACCACCTCCCCAAGGTCCACAAGTCCTTGGAGGGGGTGAAGGGGCGTCCAATTGCCTCTGCTATTGGATCCCTATTCGAGAATCTATCCAATTGATTGGAATCACTACTCCCAACCCATAGTCTATAAGCTACCTTTGTTCCTTAGGGATACAAAACATCTACTTAGGTTGATGAAAGACCACAGATGGAATACCTTCATGGGTTGGCTAACAGTAGATGTGGTGAAGCTGTACTTGGCCATCCCCCATGACAAAGGGTTGGAAGCAACCAAGTTTATGCTGGAAAAATTTGGGAGCTACTCTGCAGATTTGATCAAGTATTTTCTGAAAGTGTTAGACTTCCTACTAACACATAATTAGTTTGAGTTTGGAGGGAGTTTTTATTTACAACAGCATGGGACGGCCATGGGAGCAAAATTTGCCCCAGCCTATGCAAATATATTCATGGGCTGGTGGGAGCTCACGCACGTATATGCTGATCAAAACCCTTTCCTTTCATCTATCATCAGTTACAAACGATACATAGATGATCATCTTTTTTTCGTTTGGTCAGGAACCAAGGAAGACAATAAAGACTTTGTTTGTTACAGTAATGTGGTTGGACTAAGTTTCACCTCATCTTTTGATATGAAAAGCATTCCCTATCTTGATGTAATACTGACAGGGTTCCCAGACGAGAACAGGATCAGTACATCGCTTTACACTAAGCCCATAGCATCTAGTACTTTCCTGCACGCAAGGAGTTGCCATCCCTAACACATGAGCTATGGGATAGGCAAGGGACAGTTCCTAAGAAGAAAAACAATACTGCAGACAATATATAACAATGTGTTAAAGGGACAGTCAAGCCCCAAAAAAACTTGCATTTTTCAAATAGGGCATGTAATTTTAAACAACTTTCCAATGTACTTTTATCAACAATTTTGCTGTGTTCTCTTGGTATTCTAGTTGAAAGCAAACCTAGGGAGGCACATATGATAATTTCTGAGCCCTTGAAGGCCACCTCTATTTTATTTACTTTTCACAGCAGGGGAGAGCAAGCTCATGTAGGCCATATAGATAGCATTGTGATCACGCCCGTGGCTAGTGGCAGACACTGCACTAATTGGCTAAAATGCAAGTCAATAGATAATAACTAAAAGTCATGTGATTAGGGGCGGTCAGAAGATGCTTAGATACAAGTTAGTCACAGAAGTAAAAAGTGTATTAATATAACAGTGTTGGTTTTGCAAAACCGGGGAATGGGTAATAAAGGGATTATCTATCTTTTTAAACAACAAAAATTCTGGTGTTGACTGTCCCTTTAAGGTATAAGAAATTTGCTTACTTTCAGTTGAATGTCGACGCGTTTTGGCCTGATAACAGGCCATTTTCAAGATATAAGATAGTCTTGAAAAAGGTCTGTCATCAGGCCGAAGCGTGTCGACATTCAACTGAAAGTAAGCAAATTTCTTATACCTTAACACATTGTTATATATTGTCTGCAGTATTGTTTTTCTTATTTTTTTCACAGGAATAATTAGGAGTTTTTTTTCTTATTTACTGATGGATATCACCAATTAGAAGACATAAGAAGTTCACTCTTAAACAATTACCCTAAACACATTTATTGTTGCAATTGTATTTTTGAATTTTTACACTTCCCTTTATATCAGAATTTCACTATTGTTTTTTTACTTTTTTTAATTTTTTTTAATTTTTTCACTATTTTTATATTTCATCACCATTTTTTCATTTTTTCACCTCTTTTTCATCAGTTGGGCTTTAAGTTTTTTGGAACATTTGAACATTTTGGAAACTTTCGTACAACACACTTTACTGGGATAACTTTATTGGTATTCACATCGAATAATTTTACTGGGACATTTTTACAACAATATATGCATTGGCCACTTATTTCCAACTGTTTGTGAAAATTGTCGTCGTCTTTCTAACAGACTGTTGCTGTTTTTACTATAACTGTTTATTTAATATTTTATATTTGTGAATCATGGATCCATGAATTTTAGCTTAATTTGTGTTTTATACAATAAAATTGTGACCTTTATACATTGACCTTAGCCTTTTTGGCGCTCGCTTCAACTAATTTTATCACTGTGTATATAGGAAGTCACATACTTATTCTCTATGTGGCAGTTAGCATAGTTACACACATATTTCTCAATGATTTGAACTATTGTCCCCCAACAATAATGCATATTTTTTCCTTTTTTCCTTTTGATCCACAATGGATATACAAATTGCAACACACACACAGCATCTTTACATATATGTGACAAGTAGGGCTCTGTGGGTATACCGTAATAACTTGGCTTTAGGGTCACACAGTAGTGAACTGGGATGATCAGGTTAATAATAAATTAGCAATAAGGGCTAGTTTCGCTAATGTAGTTGCTGCTATATTGTAGTGACCCTGACTCAGTACAATTATTATTATTGTTATTAATTAATACGTCTTCCCTTTCCTAAGAATAGTAAGTAATTAAATAGTAAGTTTGTCATATGCAAACTTGGATTTACTTCTTGCAGTAGTAACGCTTAGCCTAGGGAAAGAGGAACTGCAATTAACATAAGGTATCCAATTGGTCTGTTGAACAAAAAGGTGTGTACCTCTAGACCAATGGGAGTGTAGGAGGGTGGTTTTATCTGAATTCTGTGTAAAACATTTTACATCAGCCTGTGGTTCTTTTTCCCTAATTTTTTACTCAGTTTTACCTCGGGGTCTCTAGACCCTGTTTTAATGTATAGTCAATAAAGTGATTTTTTACCTATTCAACACTCGGTGCTCCTCTTTTTTTTTGCCGTTGTAATCTGTGGCATCAGAGAGCACGAGTGGTAATAGGTGCCTACAGGGGATTGGTCTCCAGGTCAGGAGTTCCACACAGGATCCGTGGATTTGTCAAGTGTGTGTATGTTACACAAGGGAGCTATTGAAAGAAAGAGAGACAGAGCCAATCTGTACCGAAGGTCCCATTAGAAGCGGAAGCTTAGAGAGCCTGTAGCCGGAGGAAGAAGTCCATGTCTGCCGCAATTTAGCTCCAAGAGACTGACAAATGTGAGTACAGCTAAACAGCTGTTTTCTTTCTTTCTATCGCATAATTTTATTGTGTATGTCGGAATCATTATATTCAACACATAGGGGAAGTGTTTTATATACGGAGGGAATTATCAGACTGTGAATAATATTGTTTACACTTTCATGAATAAATTGCAGCTTTCAATTACCTGCAGAAGTGCATTCAATACAGTAAATAGGACTGATTTTTCTATATATGGACTAAGGCAAAGTGGAAGCTTTTATCCCCATCTCTCTATATGGAATTAGGTACATTAAGCATGTGAATACCTGAATAGAGCTATAAAGGCAAACCAACAATTTAGGACCGGCAACTCAGGAGGCCAAAATAGAGCCTGCGACACAGATCGCAACACTGATACGCATGTGAGGCTTAGTGCCTGTAATCAGCCGTAAAGCATAATACACCAGATCTTAGCAAAGAGGGACCACATCTCCAGCGACATGATAGCAGACTATCCGGCATGGTGAGATTTAAATGTTTAAATGCATCAACATAAACATATACCGCAAATAAGAATAGACATAAAGGGGTATACCAAGCAACTCATACCATCATACAGGGAGTGCAGAATTATTAGGCAAATGAGTATTTTGACCACATCATCCTCTTTATGCATGTTGTCTTACTCCAAGCTGTATAGGCTCAAAAGCCTACTACCAATAAAGCATATTAGGTGATGTGCATCTCTGTAATGAGAAGGGGTGTGGTCTAATGACATCAACACTCTATATCAGGTGTGCATAATTATTAGGCAACTTCCTTTCCTTTGGCAAAATGGGTCAAAAGAAGGACTTGACAGGCTCAGAAAAGTCAAAAATAGTGAGATATCTTGCAGATGGATGCAGCACTCTTAAAATTGCAAAGCTTCTGAAGCGTGCTCATCGAACAATCAAGCGTTTCATTCAAAATAGTCAACAGGGTCGCAAGAAGCGTGTGGAAAAACCAAGGCGCAAAATAACTGCCCATGAACTGAGAAAAGTCAAGCGTGCAGCTGCCAAGATGCCACTTGCCACCAGTTTGGCCATATTTCAGAGCTGCAACATCACTGGAGTGCCCAAAAGCACAAGGTGTGCAATACTCAGAGACATGGCCAAGGTAAGAAAGGCTGAAAGACGACCACCACTGAACAAGACACACAAGCTGAAACGTCAAGACTGGGCCAAGAAATATCTCAAGACTGATTTTTCTAAGGTTTTATGGACTGATGAAATGAGAGTGAGTCTTGATGGGCCAGATGGATGGGCCCGTGGCTGGATTGGTAAAGGGCAGAGAGCTCCAGTCCGAGTCCAGTCGGGTTGAGGATGGAGTCAAGCTCAACTCCCAGTCCTACTGCCAGTTTCTGGAAGACACCTTCTTCAAGCAGTGGTACAGGAAGAAGTCTGCATCCTTCAAGAAAAACATGATTTTCATGCAGGACAATGCTCCATCACACACGTCCAAGTACTCCACAGCGTGGCTGGCAAGAAAGGGTATAAAAGAAGAAAATCTAATGACATGGCCTCCTTGTTCACCTGATCTGAACCCCATTGAGAACCTGTGGTCCATCATCAAATGTGAGATTTACAAGGAGGGAAAACAGTACACCTCTCTGAACAGTGTCTGGGAGGCTGTGGTTGCTGCTGCACGCATGTTGATGGTGAACAGATCAAAACACTGACAGAATCCATGGATGGCAGGCTTTTGAGTGTCCTTGCAAAGAAAGGTGGCTATATTGGTCACTGATTTGTTTTTGTTTTGTTTTTGAATGTCAGAAATGTATATTTGTGAATGTTGAGATGTTATATTGGTTTCACTGGTAAAAATAAATAATTGAAATGGGTATATATTTGTTTTTTGTTAAGTTGCCTAATAATTATGCACAGTAATAGTCACCTGCACACACAGATATCCCCCTAAAATAGCTAAAACTAAAAACAAACTAAAAACTACTTCCAAAAATATTCAGCTTTGATATTAATGAGTTTTTTGGGTTCATTGAGAACATGGTTGTTGTTCAATAATAAAATTAATCCTCAAAAATACAACTTGCCTAATAATTCTGCACTCCCTGTATATCAAGGGGGAAAAATATAAAGAATAAAAATAACTATATCTAAAACAGCAAGAGAATGCCCTTTATATAATTACCCCTTAATTGACTTAAACATATCATGCTGCAAATCTTCAACAAACAGTATTCTGTTAGAAAGAAAGAAGGCGCCATTTTAAAATCTTCTGTTGCGCAGCAGATATTATTATGCATAGCGGACAGTTCTGCATATAACCTCTTCATACCTACACAAATTTGCCTGGTTAAATAATTTTTACTAGACATGTGCGTTTCGTTTCATTCCAAATCGAAATTCGGACGAATTTGTCAAATTCGGAGCTTCGGATAAATTCGAATTTCCAAATTACCCTAGCAGTGAAACTAAACTAATTTGAATGCATTTGTAACAAATAAATCTGAATTAGTTTGGATTTATTTGTTACATGCGAATGGCCATGGACTAATCACAATTACATTAGTATTGTACAGTATATTAGGTTATGTCACTCTGCTAGCTCTGTGCAGGGCACATTATGTAGCTGGTACCTGTGAGGTTGGTACTTATGTTGATTCAGATGGTTTACACCTAATATACAGTACATAATACTAGTCTAATACACAGCACATCCCACCTAACACATACCAAACTTCCAAATTAAATCCAAACCGATACTGTGTATTAGACTAGTATTATGTACTGTATATTAGGTTATATACCTCTGCTAGCTCTGTGCATACTGTGTAGCTGGTACCTGTGAGGTTGGTACTTATGTTGATTCAGATGGTTTACACCTAATATACAGTACATAATACTAGTCTAATACACAGCACATGCCACCTAACACATACCGAACTCCCGATTTACTAATCAAATTTGAAC
The DNA here is from genome assembly GCF_027579735.1 of Bombina bombina. Lineage (NCBI taxonomy): Eukaryota > Metazoa > Chordata > Amphibia > Anura > Bombinatoridae > Bombina > Bombina bombina. Next base: position 167,038,939 of record NC_069500.1, on the reverse strand, counting down.
CGAATACATACTAATTTGTTTGAATCCGAAACTAATACATTTAAATGTATCCGAATTTGAATCGATCCGAAAATGAAATTCAAAAAAATCCAAATCAGTCCGAAACAAACCAAAACTAATTTTTCCGCCCCGCACAAGTCTAATTCTCACAATTTAGCTACACAAAAGAAAATCTACAGCTCAATCTAACAACATTGACGGGGGGTCACTGAGGAATCAGTTTTACTCAGATCATGTTTGTACCTTACATTGTAAAGACCACTAACCTCATTTGTGAAAAGAATAGGTTCTGAAAGGATTTTGTTCAGGCAACAATTTTAAAATATCCCCAAAAAGACTAACCAAGGTAGATAAACTAATGAAATCACTACCTACCAGGTTCTACCCCAATAAGAAACTCATTCTTTAAACATACTGAATCCAGAACCAACAACACTAACACAAATCTACCGTCACCCTCAAGACCATCCTCTCCCACTTCAGACCCAGAAGAAGTATATAATGAATCTATTTAAATATCCAAAAACACTGCTGGAACCTCTACCTTCTAAAAATGACTGAATAATGCAATTTTGCCTATACATAAAAAAGAAGATAGCCAGATTCCGCAAAGAAATCACAGAACTTGGTAATAAAGTAAACTTTATTGAAGAGGAAGTGGAAGCTAACCAAAATGAAATATCCACTATGCAATAAATGATGAGGATAGGAGTCGGCAATTATTCAACTGCACGATAAACTCAAAGGAAAAGCAGATGTAATCTAAGAGTACAGTGAATACCGGAATCCATCACCTCTGCCTCCCTACCAAAATACCTATCAGAACTGTTTTCATATCTGAAAGGAGCAGAGTTTGAACCACCAATCTCATTGGATAGAGCTCATAGAGCTTTAAGGCCTAAACCCCCAGAAAACGAAAATCCAAGAAATGTAATTCTACGCTTCAAGGAATACAAACAAAAAGAAGAAGTGTTACAACACTCAAGGAAACATAAAACTATTAGATTTCAAGATAGATCAATTCAAGTCTTCCCTGATCTAGCACCACGCACGCTAATGAGACGAAAATAATTTCAGTCCCTGACCTCACATCTCCTTGGATAGAGCTCATAGAGCTTTAAGGCCTAAACCCCCAGAAAACGAAAATCCAAGAAATGTAATTCTACGCTTCAAGGAATACAAACAAAAAGAAGAAGTGTTAAAACACTCAAGGAAACATAAAACTATTAGATTTCAAGATAGATCAATCCAAGTCTTCCCTAATCTAGCACCACGCACGCTAATGAGATGAAAATAATTTCAGTTCCTGACCTCACATCTCAGATCCAAAAATGTAGCATATAGATGGGGCTATCGATGCTCCATAATAGTGGTTCGAGATGGACAAAGAATAACATGTAAAGACCCTGAAGATGCAGAACTTTTTTGTAATACTCTTCTAATCGACACTCCACCAAGCAAGCCTTCCTCGTCAGACCAAGCGACAACACGGCAAGACATCCCCAAGCCACCAGAGAGAAAAATGGCAAACCATACCATCTAAGAGATATAAATCTCAGAGACGCCTTCCTACTACCACAACTAAGTCAATAGACTACCCTAAAATGTCAATAAAAAAAGGTTTTGGACTACAATAAGCACAAGTAGAAGATGGATACACTCAGACCGGGCTATCATGGAATCAGGTTCTATAAAACCCCTTCTTTTGTATTTGTATATCATTGTTCATATGAAAATGTTTATGCTAGCAGTAACAAAGTTCTGGATAATAATGCCTTAACTATACTCTATAACAGACCTTACATGGTCTTGCGCTTTTCAGTAAGATAGAAAGTGAAATATTACATCAGTTTATGAATATGCAAAGTACATGATTATAAGAAAACTAAATATCCAAGTTTACCCCCCTACCCCCTCAATAGTTTGCCATATCAACGATAAAACGTATATTCACTTACATTTTTACTCATCTAATCCAAATGTTCTTCCCCATATGGGGACATAAAATATGTTAGAACCCAAGGGATCGGGTTCTCACCCTTTAGAGAGGGATACACCCTAATGTTTATTTGTTACTTTATCTATATTTATCTTTATTAATGCTAATCCTGTTCAAATGTTGTTAATTATGCTTTATTGTTCAAATAATGCAACCTATTTACATGTACTGGTTCACAGATTTCTACAAACAGTGACACAACTCTGGACAGGAATCCTCTTGTTCAGACACTATTGCTATCCCCCAGAAAACTTAAATGACTGATACAACCCCATAACTAGTATCTGTTCTAACACAAAATGTCAAGGGATTTAATTCCCCAATGAAACACTCGAGAGCTATGGAAGACTATAAGCACAGTAAATACAATATATTGTTGTTCCAAGAAACACATTTTAAGAAATATTCAACACCTAAATATTTTTCTCCCCAGTACCCAACACACTACCACAGTTTCCACCCTACCAAACAGATAAACTGAGATTATTTCTTGTGAACTGCTGGTGCAATACCGGCCCCTGCAGATTGTTCGGCCAATCGGCCGCTAGCAGGGGGTGTCAATCAACCCGATCGTATTCGATCGGGTTGATTTCTGGCTATTTCTGTCCGCCGCCTCAGAGCAGGTGGACATGTTATTGAGCAGCAGTCTTTAGGCCGCTGCTTCATTACTTCTGTTTCCAGCGAGCCTGAAGGCTTGCCGGAAACACGGGGCATCAAGCTTCATACAGAGCTTGATAAATATGCCCCATGGCATCAACTTAACCCAACTAAAAAAGAGATTACACCTTCTTTTCCAATCCTAACAAATCATATTCACGACTGAATTATAGTTTAGTAGATCACTTATTGTTATTTTTTCATTCTTCTCGCTTGATACCTACTACATGGTCTGACCATTCGGTAGTACACAACACATTCAAATGGCCCTTTAAACCTTTCAAGCCCTTCCAATGGAAAGTTGATGATAACTTATTATCAGACCCCTTAGTTAAACAACAAATCACTAGATGTATAAACAACTATTTCCAGGAAAACGAAACCCCAGATATCCCTTTAAGCACAAAATGAGAAGCCCACTAATGTGTAATTAGGGGAGAATGAATTAAAATTAAAGCATACAAATCTTAAATATATAGGCAACAACAATAAGACCTACTATAACAAATCCTCCAACTTGACCACTTACATAAATTAAAAACCTCAGATGTTTCTATACTACAAAACTTGACTCAATGTAGGCAAAAATTAAACATATTACTGGACATTAGAGCACAAAAAGCTTCCTTCTTTCTAAAACAAAAATTTCATACAGAGAATAATAAACTGGGCAATCTCCTCACGAGAGCCCTTAAGAAAAAACAGAATGCTAACTATCTACACCACCTAACCCAACCAAAAGGCACACATATAGAAGTCTCACTTTCAATGGGAGAAACATTCAGAAATTATTATGCCAACTTATATAACCTATTCTCTCATAAAGCCATGAATACCCACAAAGAAGTCTGTCAGTAATACCTCAACACGTTACAAATTCCTTAGATCACTTCAGAAATGGAAGAAGCCCTTAATCAACCAATAGAGCTTGATGAGCTCAAAGTTGCAATCAAATCACTATCATCTAGAAAAAGCCCAGGCCCAGATGGCTTTTCTGGGGCTTACTATAAAATATTTAAAGAACTTCTTAGCCCACACTTACTAGTGTTATTTCAGAAAATAGATTCAGACAACCCAATCCCACCCAACATGCTTGAAAAACATATAAGTGTTCTTCCAAAACTGGGTTAAAGCCCAGACCAACTAGCCCACTTCAGGCCTATATCATTACTTAATGTAGATCTAAAACAACATACAAACATATTGGCCAATAGACTCAACCCCATATTACCCCATATTATACATCAAGATCAATCTGGCTTTGTACAGGGGAGGGAAGCAAGGGATAATACAGTTAAAAGTCTACATTTAATCTACCATGTCACCAAAAACCACATCCCCTCAGTCCTCCTGTCGACGGATGCTGAAAAGGCCTTCGACAGGTTGGACGGACCTTTTTATTCCTCACACTACAGAAATTTGGCCTTCTGGATAGTTTTTCGCACTATATTCCCAACTATCAGCTAGAGTAAGGGTTAATGGGATCCTCTCTGACTCTTTCCCCATTCTAAATGGGACGAGGCAGGGTTGTCCCCTTTCCCCACTACTGTTTGTTCTTTCCATAGAAATCCTAGCTATACATATTAGGCAATGGCCCCAAATAAACGGAATCTGTCTAGAATCACAATCACACAAATTGGCCTTATTTGCCGATGACCTTCTGTTATTGTTATCAAACCCAAAAATCTCCCTACCATCTACAATGCTGGCTCTGAAAACATATGGGACATTTTCTAACTATTCCATCAATTTTAACAAATCGGAACTCCTCCCCTTGCAAATGACTCAACAAGATAAAACACAACTATCTCGAACCACCCCCATTTATAATAGCTGCACAAGCATTAAAATACCTGGGTATTTCCCTATCACCTGATCCTTCACTATTATTTAATCTTAATTACGAAAGATTTACCGAAGAATTTTCTCAATTGACTAATCATTGGCTTCTTAAACCAATCTTGTGAGTGGGCAGATTTAATGCTATTAAAATTACCCTCCTTCCTAAAATACTATATGTACTCCAGACTGTACCCATACCACTGCCAAAGACTTATATTCCACAACTCCAAAACACTTTAAACTCTTACATATGGAATCGAAAACCACAGAGAATAGCTAAGACTACATTATACCTTCCTAAACAGCAAGGAGGATTGGGTCTCCCAGACCTCCAAGCTTAAAGATTTGCTACAATTCTAACTAGAATCATAGACTGGTGCCATTATGGCAACCCCTTTACCAAAACATGGATTACGATTGAACAAGATTTAATTCAATTTCCCCAACTAGGCAGTCACTGCTGGTTCCCCTCTACCAAAACATGGATTACGATTGAACAAGATTTCATTAAATTCCCCCAACTAGGCAGTCTCTGTTGGTTATCACCGCACCTTAGACCACAAACAATCAACCAATCCCCGATTATTAAAGAAACGTATCAGACGAAGTGTTACAAAAGTATATCAATATATCAAACATCCCCTCCCCCCTAAACCCAATTTTATATAATCCTGAATTACCACTAGGAACAAAACATATGAACACAGATATCACTGATATAAACAAACTTATACCTTTATATTTGGCTACTGAAGGCTCTAAACTTTTATCCATATAACATATACAATACTTAGGAAAAGATACCTTTAAGACATGGTATCATTATAACCAATTAGCTCACAGACACCATTTGAAACACTATGTAGCACTAGTAATCCACCTAAACATTCAGTATCTTCGGTTTACAAGATTCTATTTTCTCTGCAACATCAAAAACTACCATCATTTACCAAAAAATGATTTACCAATTATCACAATGTGACTGCCTTTCAATTTTCCAATCCATCTCTCACTCTTCCCATTCATCGACAATATTAGTAATAAACTATAAGCTTCTTATTAACAACAAAGGAATAAGATGCGCTGGCTCAAAAAAGTCAAATGCTGGAAAAAAAATTTATTGGAAGTCCAAGTACTGGTACAATGTTAATGGGTCACAGTCAGGGACGCCTGACGCGTTTTGCGCATGCATAGATGCGCTTCTTCGGAGGCCTCCGAAGAAGCGCATCTATGCATGCGCGAAACGTGTCAGACGTCCCTGACTGTGACCCATTAACATTGTACCAGTACTTGGACTTCCAATAAAAAAATTTTCCAGTATTTGACTTTTTTGAGCCAGCGCATCTTATTCCTTTGTTGTTACTTTGCTTACTTGTGGTTGGGCATACCGCTTTTGGATCTGCTTCTCGATTGCTCCTCCTATTATGGACCCAGGTGTTCTCTCTCCTCCCCTCCGCGTCCTGCTCCTATCCAAGTGCCTAGCAACGTCATTGGTGACGCACAAGCAAGTGTGTTCTATTGCATACACGACCAAATCTCTATGCATGCCAAGAAGGACACACAAGCTGCACTCCCCCGGAAGGGTTTCATCGCCAGTCCGTGAGGAAGTACAGAGTGCGCCCAGGCACCCCACCAGACCGGTGGAGGGTAAGAGAAATGGTTTAAGCATACTACCACTACAAGAGACTTGCTCATAATCACCTATTGACATCTAGGCTGAAGTGGAGCATGTTGACACTAGAGGAACTCTTAGAGAGAGACGCTTTGAGCCCTAGGATTTGGACAGTATATTACTATCTTGACTGTTTGTCCCTTAATATACGGATAGTTATTGGGACACATACCCCTGCTATTGATCTCAAGCATATACTTTCAGAGAACTAAGGGGTTTTAAAACTGAACACCCTGTTTTTGTGTATTAGTGTATAAGCTGCTTATGCAATGGTATTTAACACCATAAAGACTAAAACACATATTTCCCCAGGCATCAGACAAATGCTGGAAGAAATTTGGTCAAACAGGCCCACTTTATCATATTTGGTGGGACTGTCCAAGAATTAAAGAGTACTGGGAGGAAGTTCGAATTAATATAAATTACCTATTTGAATGTAATTGGCCTCTTGACCCATTAATATTTCTATTTAACATGTTCTCTAAACCACCTTCAAAATTACATGCTAAATGATTTCATGTTATCTTAAATAGCACAAAACAACTAATTACAAGACTTTGGAAAAAAGATAAAATTCCTACTATACAGAGCTGGCTACAACAAATAACGACAAATGTATCTTTTGAAAGGTACTTTTATATGGCTACTAATAGATCTCTTTCGTGACATGAATTTTATCTGGGAAACAAAACCACAGACACCTCTAAACATAATATAAATGGAAGAGAAGTAAATTACCTACACCTAGATTATGAGTTTTGCGCTAAACAGGGTGCAAAACTAACGCCAAAAAAGTTGCGTTATTTCACTCTCCATAGCGCTGCCATTACGAGTTACTGAAAAGCCTCCTTGTGCTGTGCGTTATGGTGTGTTAAGCTCCATACCGCACAAAATCCAAGGGCTGATTTGACGTGCTCGTGCATGCTTTCTCCCATAGACATCAATGGAGAGAGAGTGTTAGAAAAAAATCTCTGTAACAAAACCCCATTAATGTCTATGGGGAAAATATTTTAAGTTTAAATCTAACACCCTAACATAAACCCCAAGTCTAAACACCCCTAATCTACATAAAGTAATTAACCCCTAATCTGCCACTCCTGACATCGCTGAAACTAATAAAAATTATTAACCCCTAATCTGCCGTCCCCGACATCGCCGACACATAAATAAAGTTATTAACCCCTATTCCGCCACTCCCCAACATCGCCGACACTATAATAAAGTTATTAACCACTAAACATCCGGCCTCCCACACGCCTTCACTAAATAAACCTATTAACCCCTAAACCTCCAGCCTCCCACATCTCCACAACTAAATAAACCTATTAACCCCTAAACCACCGCCCCCCCACATCGCAAAACACTAAATTAAACTATTAACCCCTAAATCTAACACCCCCTAACTTTAAATTAAAAATTACAATATAACTATCTTTCAATAAATAAAAACTTACCTGTTAAATAAAAATAAACCTACCATTAAACTATAAATTAACCTAACCTTACTATTCTAATAAAATAAAAAATACTACCAATTAAAAAAATCTAAATTACAAATTTAAAAAACCTAACACTATGAGAAAAATTTAAAAATCTAAAATTACAAAAAATAATAAACACTAAATTACTAAAAATAAAAAACACTAAGCTTACAAAAAATAATAAACGAAATTATCAAAAATAAAAACAATTACACCTAATCTAATAGCCCAATAAAAATAAAAAAGCCCCCCTGAAATAAAAACACCCCCTACCCTACAATAAACTACCAATAGCCCTTAAAATGGCCTTTTGTAGGGCATTGCCCTAAGTTAAACAGCTCTTTTACCTGTAAAAAAAAATACAAAGTCCCCCGAACAGTAAAACCCACCACCCAACCAACCCCCCAAAATAAAAAAGGGCATTCAGCTCTTTTTCATTGCCCTTAAAAGGGCATTTAGCTCTTTTTCAAATAGCCCAAACCCTAATCTGAAAAAAAAAAAACACCCCAAAAAATAAAAGAAAATAACATAGAGATACATAAAGATACATTGCTAAGTGCATTGTAGCCCTTTGGAGTTAGGTAGATGAAAACATGTTAAAGCATATTTATGCAATATTACTATTTTCATGTAGGATATGCCCATCTACAGTATGTGATTGGGTATGCGCATTTTACAGTATGCGATTGGGTATGCGCATATTACAAAAAAATTAGTTAAAGAACATTGGAATATGAAATATTCCTATTTTCATATTGGGTTAGTACTAAAGGGAATATGTCATGGTGTTTGTGCATGGTGTTTCCCCATTGGCTTCTATGGGGAAATAAGTGAACGCGCAAACGATATTGTAAGTTCCCATTTTTGCGCTAGTCAGGTTACCACTAGCGCAAAATACATTTTTTTTTTCAACTGGTAGTCCCAGCACAACCCGACTAGTGCAAAAATGAAAATCCTAGTGGAGTTTTCGCTATAGCGAAAATGCTAAATACCTCTTCACTTGTAATCTAGCCCTTTATATTGAATAAATCCTTGTCAGGAGAGTTACAGTTGTACATTTGAATAAATACCGAGTACTTTACTTACAGCTTCCAAAGCTCTCAAAATGTGAGTAGACCCTTGGCAGTGTGAATTGTGGGCTAGATCACAAGTAGAGCTAAAAAATACTAATGTTATTGTGCATTAACATTTATCAAGCACAATCAATAGAGCTACCATTTTTGTATGTTGGATACTGTGGATGCACTAAATCCTAAAGCATAAACCTTCTGGCTTACAGCCATGATGAACACATTTTTTAGAGGCTGAAGAGTATTGCTGTTAAATCTGCAGCATATTATCAGCTAGAGTTGCCATCAACCATCAATGTTAGCAGATTTATATGTTACCATGTGAAGCACAGATTGAGCTGAGTTGTAACAAGAAACATCAAATCTAATAACCTGCCTGGTGAGTCCTGTAGCTTCAATACAGTAGTTATGACTTCTACTTAACCCCTTCCTTGTGACCAGGGTATTGTCATGTCAGTGCCAGGCTACTTGTCAAAAATGGCAAATGCTATGGTGCAAATACTGCTTATGTTAGAAGTGCTGGATTTAGAAAAAAAAATTAAAAATGTCTGCTTATGTACATTTTATATTTAAACAAACATAATAATTTTCTAGTTTTTTTTTAAATGCTCCAGAACATCTAAAAATACCTAAATGCTATAAATCCTCAAGTATATGAAATTTAATACAGATAGATCATACTATGCAATTAATATTACACATACAAACAGGGCCGTCTTTAATATTGACTGGACCCTGGGCAAACATTTTCTTGCCCCCCTATGCAATTTCACTCTCCACCCCAACATCCCAAAAAAACAACTATATCAATTTATTTTATATATATATTTTTTTAATTATTTAAAAAAAAAAATCATTTAAAAAAAAAAAAATGAAATAAATTGCAATATGTGAAACTGGACCTAAGCAGTACTAATACGTAAATAAATATATAAATTCCTCCACTGTGGATTAATTTAATATGCTTTTGAATGTGATTCTGATGTGAAGTTAGCTGGTTAAAGAGATTTAGGACAGCCAACAGGAGCAAAGCAGGGTAAAGACTGAGGAGGAAGCATGGAGGTGCAGACAAAGTTTACTGACTGGAACAGCAGAACTACTATGGGAAGCTATAAAATCTGAGACAGAGAGAAAAAAAACTATAAAAATAAACCTTACCTTAATGTGTGAAGTATCAGCATGACACTATACATCAGCCATAGCAGCACATGTTCCCTCTCACCCTGCACTAGACAATGCTGCATGGGGGAGGGGAGTGTGTGCACTCACTTATTCTTCCCACTGACAACTTTCTACAAAGCACTGTTCCCCTAACAAACTTCAGTTAGTTGATCTTAGGGCCACACAAAGAGCAGGGCTAAGGGGACCAGCAGACTGGATGATGTCTGCCCAAGGCTGCATGGATACAGTCTGAGACGAGTCACACAGCCTCAAGACTGAAGAGAGCAGTGTGTGCAGCTGCACAGATGCTCAAATCCTCATGTGCCTGCCGCTCCAGATTTCTAATGCATGTGCGTACAGTCAGCACTACCGAGAAACAATCCCCACCACCAGAGCAGTTACCTGGTAACAATGGTAACCCCAGCAGGACCTTTTCTGATGCAGTGGGATTGGCTGGATTCTGAGTTAGGGCTTAGCATTCAGTGCTGCACAGTGCACATCTAAAACAGAACATGGCACTAGCTTGGCATGTCACATGATACCGGCATAGTCTGGCGCTGTTTCTCACAAATACATATAAGCAGATAACTTTTGACTATGACAGTATTAGGACTGAGTGTGTATGTCCCCATGTCACATGATATCAGCAGTCTGGCATGAACCAAAAAGCTGCCCCTTTTGCCCTGTGTTAAAGACGTCCCTGCATACAAATTTGTGAATTAGTTGCTGCTTATGAAGAGGAACAGAGGATGTTAGAGACTGTTATATGAGGATTAGAATGATTTGGTCTATGGGAGACACTAAGCCTGAGAGATAGAAAGATGAGGTTGGAAATAGAGAGAATGGGCTTCATTTTGATCTTGAGTAGCAAAGGAGACATGCACCCACAGAATAAGCCATATGAGTTTCTAGAAGCTCTCTAGAAGCTGCAATGTCAAGCTAAGCATTTCATAGTTTGACAATGATGTTATGTTGGGTTAGGTAGCTGACAATGATGTTATGTTGGGTTAGTTAGTTGACAATGATAGTATGGTGGGTAACTTAGCTGGCCTTTGGCAGTTTTCAGTCCCCATAAGATCTAACCACTTAAGTCCACATATTTATAGCATATTTTATATACTTCTGTCTGCCCCCCCCCCCCCCCCCTTTTTGGTTAATGCACACCACCCAGCCCAGGTGTGTTCCAGACAATATAACTGTGTTATACATATAAAGCTAGGGAGTTTCACTCTGTTTAGACATGATTTGCTGCAGTGTGGAAACTGATTAGTGTTAGGACCAGTCTATTGTGGGACACCTTGTAAGTGGTGACTGGCTTAGCAGAATATGATCATTTTGTGTGACTAAGATCCCTATTTTAATTTTAATTTAAACAGGCAATTTTTTGCAGCATAAATATAAGTCAATATTATTGTGAGATGTTTATCCCAATCTTATTTGAACTATGTAAGTATATTTAGCAGACAGAAGTATATATAAATATGCTATAAATATGTGGAAGTGGTTGGATGTGCACCAATACTTTTTTGTTGTTTTGTAATTGTTTTGGTCACTTTGGTAGCACTCCCACAATATGTGTGTTAAGATTAAACAGTCCTTTTGTGGTGTGCTTAACCAAAAAACACTCTTGTTGTATCCCATAAGATCTAGCCTGGATCCCTGTTACCTCTAAAGTGTGAGCGTGTGTACGTGCACACCTTCTCTCAACATAGCGCACAAGCCTTTTGAAAATGTGCACAGCCAAAGAGTAATGCACTTTTTTTTTTTTTTAATTGTGGTAGTCTGGGAGAGAGCTTGCGCATCTTATTTAAGGAGGGAGTCAGTCAGTTGAGAATGTGCACACTAAGGGGTATATTTATGTATGTGCGAGCGGACATGATACAAATGTATCGTATCATGTCCGCACATCGATAAATGCAGACAGCATGCGCTGTCAGCATTTATCAATGCACCAGCAGTTCTTGTGAACTGCTGGTGCAATGCCGCTCCCTGCAGATTAGCAGGGGGTGTCAATCAACCCGATCGTATTCAATCAGGTTGATTTCTGTCGGCAGCCTCAGAGCAGCCGGACAAGTTATGGAGCAGCGATCTTTAGACTGCTGCTTCATAACTTCTGTTTCCAGCGAGCCTTTAAAGGGCATCAAGCTTCATGCGGAGCTTGATAAATTGACCCCCAGTTGTTTAGAGTGGGAATCAGGAGGTGGTAAATACACACTCATGCCTGCCTGTGGTTTTTGAGTCGTTACTGAGCACAGAGGGATGGTAACAGAGTTGGAGCAGTAAAAGGTAAGTAACCCTGCCCCTTTTTGAGTCAGCAAGGAGCTGTTATACAAAGAATGGGACCATTCACCTCCATTAGGTCTTATGTATCTGAGCTAACTGAGACAGGACACTGGAGTGTAAACAGTAAAAAGGCATGGATATTCACTATCTTCATTGTCAATTGAATTTGTTTCCTACACTGGGAGAGGTGCAAGACTCACAGCTGCACTCTTCCCATAACAGCCCTGCACCTAGAGAGCTGTGGGTGTGCTACAATTGGGGACTTGCTAGTGGAGGTTGAGCTCTATATGCACTTATGACCGGAGTAGGAACGGTCTGAGATCAAAGGATCGATGTAAACAGCACAGTAATAAGCTGATATTGTCTGTATATATTGGAAATGTTTTATATAAGAACAGTGTCGCACTGTATATGGTGAGGTTACCTTCATGACATCATTTGATGGAGTTTTTGGACTCTGATATGGTTGCATTAAATATTTGAATTGAAGTCAATTGTTGTGCCTTACACATAGTGCGGGTTATATATTTGGTTGACTTCTTGCATTTTTGGGTGTTTTCCATGCTATTTTTTTCTAAAATTCCCCCCACCCCGCATGTGGTGAAGTGCAGCTGAGACTGGGCTGCTGACGCTGAGTTTAGCTTTGAGGGTGAGAGCTGTGCTTATTTAAACTACCAGGCTCCTGTCCTCCACTCTTGCTGTGTTTTTTGCTTTCATCTGCTTGTTGTAATGGGAGCCCTCACTAATCAGGCAGTGTGACAGGCAGTCCTTCAAGCTTCCTACTGTAGAATCCAAAGCTGTGAGATGAAAGTTCAGATAAGTGTGCTCCCTAATAACATCAGTTGTAAATCATTGACTTTACTGCTCTTAATTTCAGGAAGTTTTAATTTACTAAAGTATTCTGAAGTGTAGTCCCCTTGTCTAAGTTCAACCTAAACATTTTTCTTACATTCTTGTTTAATTCCTTCTATTTCATTTCTGCAAGTGGGGAATCTCTTCCTAAATAGAGTACATTTTGGATGTAGATTAAAAAAATAAAAGTCTAAATGGCTTTATTAACTTAATACAATTGCTTATCAAATCCATCATAAATTTTAAAAAATCTGCACCAAGTGTATATTTTTATTATTATTTCTTGAACTTTTTAAAACATTATTATTATTATTATTATTATTATTATTATTATTATGGCATAAAAGAAAACACGAGGAAGCAATACATTTTCTGGCTTCTTTATAATAAAAAGCTATATGCCCATTGTGGGCTAGATTACAAGTTGAGTGCTAAATTTCATTTAAGCTGGTATTATTGAGGTGCAATACAAATGTGACGTCGCGTTCGCATTACATGGAAGAATTTTGCTCATTAGAGAGCTCTTCCATAGGCTCCAATGGGAGCCTTGTTCTCATGCTATCAGACACGGCATGAGAACTAGCGCAGCGAAAGGGCAGCAAATTTAAATACATATGTATATGATTATATACATATAAATATTTATGTGTCAATATGTGTATATACACATATTTACACATAAATATATATGTGTATAAGCATATTTGCTGGGAACACACAATCCCCGTAGACCACAATTTAAAAGCACTTTTCAGTGCCGTTTTTTTCTAACACCCCACAGCCGCCAACTTTAGCACCCAAAATACTGCCTAGTGCAGTTATTTTTTTTTTTTAAATAAAAATGCTACTATTTTTTATTTTTAAAAATAAGCACTACACACTGTATTTTGGGGGCAATTGGGGCACATTTAAAAAATTAACCAGAGGTCTGACCTCTGGTTAATTTTTTGAGCACTAATTGCTTCCCCAAGCTCGCAGTGGCAATAACCAGACACTTGTAATGGCTGGTTATTTATCGCGCGCCCGCAAATGGACGAATTTGCCAGTTTGCGGGCACGTGATAAATTAGCGCTCCACTTGTAATCTAGGCCTTTATAGTTTTTTAGTCCACCTAAAATCATTATAAAGGGACAATTTTATTTAATGATGCATTCTATGAACATAAACTTTTTATTTTAATGCTTTTTTGGTTATTATTATTTTTACATTTCCTGTGACAGGTTGAGTGTCTCTATCATTCTGTGAGTAGGCTAAATAAAAGGGAATATTTTTACTTAATGTTTAATATCGCTTTAAAGTAAAATGCTATTTTTTCTTTTATTGTTAATGACAATTTGGAAGAAGAAAAAAAAACACTTTGTTTTCTTTAGCAGAATCTGTTTTTGTGTGTGTGTTTTGTTTAAGTTTTTCTTGTAACTGGTTTCCAATTGTTTGTGATACATGTATAAGGACAAATAGAGATTAAATTTGGGGTGTATTTATAGAGCTCAATTTATCAATCACTGGCGGACAGGGGCGTAAATATATTAGGCCCTGTCCACCCGGCTTCTCCTCTGGCGGGCAGCAATTTGCTGTCACATTTACTATTGCACATAAGCACTCCTGTGCGCTTGCATGCAACCCCGCGCACAGTCAGTCACACGTGGGGAAAAGGTTTCAATCTCTCTGGTCGGAAGTCAAAGTGGAGATAAATCTAGCCCATAGTAGTGGACATTTCTGTGTTGGGAATGGCATCTATAAACTATAATAGAAGGCTAATGGGTGGTAAAGGGTATCAGAATCAGATACATATTAACATAAACTTTATGTAAAATACCAAAACATTTAAAGTCTTCCTTAGGTTCTCATAGAAATATGGTTGTTAGAGGAAAGGGTAGAGGAGCAAAGGTGGAGTCACACTGAAAGCTGCTAAGGAAAGATGTAGCTGAATCAGAAAAGGAAATCCAAAAATCATGTATAATGTGAGCCAGCGAACAGCAATCAAAAAGTAATTTCACTTCACTAACCTAAGATTGAAGATGGATAGGTTATTGGAAGCCCCACTCCCCACCAGTACCTGTTCTGATCTAGACATAAAAAGTTAAGAGGGGAACCAAAGTTAGTCCCAAAAAAACACTAAAGCACTTAAACCAACTTTAATAACTCTGCAAGAAATCATATTATTGCTGCACTTACACAGTAGTGTCACTAGGGTTGGTGTCACCCGGTGCGGTATCTCATGGTGTCACACCCCTCCATAAGGTTTGGTTGTTTTTTAGAGCTCAGTACCACTCAGTATAAACACAGCTACCTCTAGATCTATACTCTTTATAGATAGTAATGAGACAGCTCAGTACCACTAGTTATATACACAGCTACCAACCTCTAGGTCTGTAAGCTTTATAGATAGTAATGAGACAGCTCAGTACCACTAGTTATATACACAGCTACCAACCTCTAGGTCTGTAAGCTTTATAGATAGTAATGAGACAGCTCAGTACCACTAGGTATATACACAGACAGGTACCTCTAGATATATACACTTTATAATTAGTAATGAGACAGCTCAGTACAGCAGTACCACTAGGAATATACACAGCTACCTACCTCTAGGTCTGTACACTTTATAGATAGTAATGAGACAGCTCAGTACCACTAGGTATATACACAGCTACCTCTTGGTTTGTACACTTTATAGATAGTAATTAGTGATGTCCCGAACTGTTCTCCCGCAAACGGTTCACAGCGAACATAGGTTGTTCGCGTTCGCGTTTGTGGGCGAACAAATGGCGATGTTCGATCCGCCCCTATGTGTCATCATTGTGGAAACTTTGACCCTTTATGTCACAGCCGCCTGACACATTAGAGCCAATCAACATCAGACACTCCCTCACAGACACTCCCAGCTACTCGGAATCCGCCATTTTAGACTCATAACGACCTTGCTTTTTTAATGAGAGGACGTGTTGTGTTTTTGCTCCTGACATTAACCTCTTAAGGACATATGACGGAATTTTTCCGTCATGAAACAATTGAGCAAACTGAAAGCTGTGTCCTTAAAGGGTTAATAGGAAAAACATAGCTAGGCTAGTGTATTTACAGTCCAGAAAGACTCCACTCATCTCTGCTGCAAGCACAGCACCCCAAAAAGCCCTTTTTAGGGCTATATTTCGTGCCGTTTTTTTTTCTTTTTCTTTTTTTTTTTATTAGCATTTGCCTGGCTTTCAGCTGTGTGTTTAAGGCTCACAGCATATGCTGTGACTACTGCCACCACTGATATCTCCCTAACAACATTAGTTTAAATTTAACTAACCAAAAAATATAATTATTTTTCTAGTGTAATTTTTTTTCATTTTCTATCAGGCCAGTGTCACACAGCATATACTCTGGTTCATTGCTCTGTGCCAGCCAGCAGCCAGCAGTGTTAATATCCGTTTATAACATTATTTTTAATTTAAAAAAAAAAACACAAAAAAATATTTTTCTAGTGTATTCTAATTACATTTACTATCATGCCTGTGTCTGTCAGGCTCACTCAGCATTAATATACCTCTTTTTTTCAGTCTTTTGGTTAATTGGTCTGTGCCAGGCAGCCACCCAGCACTCATATCTATTTTTCTTTCACCTTAATTTTAATATATATATAAAAAAAAAAAAAAGTTTAAATTTGTTTGCTAGTGTAATCTAATATAATTTTCTATCCGGCCTGTGTGTTTTGCTGACATAGAGAGCCTACTGTGTTTACTTGCTGCCCTCCCTAGTCTATGAGCCACGACTCATATGTGTTTAACCTTTTTTTAATTTCCCCCCCAAAAAAATAATTTCAATAATTTTTCTAGTGTAATCTAATAGTATTTTCTATCAGGTGTGTGTGTATCCGACACACAGAGCCTACTGTTTTTAATAGCTGCCCTTCCAAGGCTATCAGCCACGACTCATATGTATGTGCTTAACCTTTTTCTTAAAATTTCCAAAAAAAAAGTCTTTAAATCATTATGCTAGTGTAATCTAATTGTATTTTCTATCAGGCCTGTGTCTAACTGTCTATCTGACTTACACAGCATACTGTTGTTATAATTGCTACCCTACGTAGCAGCCAGCCAGTGCGACCACTCATAGAGTCATATGTGCATTGCACTTCTTAACATAATTTTAATATTAAAATCTAAAATTTTAAAATATTTTGCTAGTGTAATGTAACTTAATTTTCTATCAGTCCTGTGTTTTTGTCACTTACACAGCATACTGTGTTAAATTGCTGCCCTACCTACCATCCACGACTCATATCTGCCAGCCTGTCTGCCAGGCCCAAGTAGCCAATTAGTGGCACCAATCACAATTCTTGTAACAGTAATAAAAATAAAAAAACATAATTTTTTGGACTGCAAATATTCAGTCTCCTAGGGCCATTGAATTTCATTTACCTCCTGCCTGCCACTGCCAGCCTTTTGTGCCAGGCCGTCTAGCCAACTATTTACACCAATCATAATTGTTGTCACAGTCAGACAGTATAGTTATTAATTTAAATAAAAAAAATTTTTAGTGTTGATCTTAATCCTCAGTTTGCTCGTGCCTTTGAATTGCACTTTTCTACAGCCTTCCAAGCCTGTGTGCCAGGCCTACTTAAAAAATATTTACACCAATCATATTTGTTGTGACAGTATTCTAATAATTAAAAATTAAAATTTTTGGTAATAGTTGCTGTGATTTGAATCCTCAGTTTGCTGGTGCCATTGAATAGCACTTTCCTCCTGCTTTGCAGCCTGCTGTGAGCCAGGCCCACCTAGCCAATTGTTGTCAGCAATCATATTTCTGTTAACAGTATTGCAAAAATTGTCAATCATCACTGTTTAGACTGTCAGTAATCAGTCTCCTAGTGTCCTTGAATTGCATCTCCCTCCTGCCTGCCATCCTTTTGTGCCAGGCCGTCTTGCCAACTATTTACACCAATCCTAATTTTTTGTCACAGTATAGTTACTAATTACAATTAAAAAAATCTTTATTGTTGATGATCTTAACCCTCAATTTGCTCGTGCCTTTGAATTGCACTTTTCTACAGCCTTCCAAGCCTGTGTGCCAGGCCTACTTAAAAAATATTTACACCAATCATATTTGTTGTGACAGTATTCTAATAATTAAATATTAAAATTTTTGGTAATAGTTGCTGTGATTTGAATCGTCAGTTTGCTGGTGCCATTGAATAGCACTTTCCTCCTGCCTTGCAGCCTGCTGTGAGCCAGGCCCACCTAGCCAATTGTTGTCAGCAATCATATTTCTGTTAACAGTATTTAAAAAATTGTCAATCATCACTGTTTAGACTGTCAGTAATCAGTCTCCTAGTTTCCTTGAATTGCATCTCCCACCTGCCTGCCATCCTTTTGTGCCAGGCCGTCTTGCCAACTATTTACACCAATCCAAATTTTTTGTCACAGTATAGTTACTAATTAAAATTAAAAAAATCTTTATTGTTGATGATCTTAACCCTCAGTTTGCTCGTGCTTTTGAATTTCACTTTTCTACAGCCTTCCAAGCCTGTGTGCCAGGCCTACTTAAAAAATATTTACACCAATCATATTTGTTGTGACAGTATTCTAATAATTAAAAATTAAAATCAATGCCTTTACTGTAATCTTTTATTCAAAAGGATGACATATCTCCTCTTTCATGCTGTTGTTTCGGTTGAGGCTCCGGGACTCTTGTATTAAAAAGGCCTGAGCATAAATAAGTGTCACGGCTGTCTAATGAATGTTTTTTTCTAATTTCACGGTTGCAAATAATGATCTGTGGGTTTCTAAAATCAATGCCTTTACTGTAATCTTTTATTCAAAAGGATGACATATCTCCTCTTTCATGCTGTTGTTTCGGTTGAGGCTCCGGGACCCTCGTATTAAAAAGGCCTGAGCATAAATAAGTGTCACGGCTGTCTAATGAATGTTTTTTTCTAATTTCACGGTTGCAAATAATGATCTGTGGGTTTCTAAAATCAATGCCTTTACTGTAATCTTTTATTCAAAAGGATGACATATCTCCTCTTTCATGCTGTTGTTTCGGTTGAGGCTCCGGGACCCTCGTATTAAAAAGGCCTGAGGGTAAATAGTTATGTAACGGGTATCTAATGAATTTTTGTTTTTTATTTTACGGGTCATATAAATGATCTCTGGGATTCTAAAATCAATGCCTTTCCTGTAATCTATTATTCAAAAGGATGACAGTACTACCAAAATACAGCCAATGAAGGGCCTTAGGAAGACTGAGCCAAGGTTGGATTGTAGTATTTGGTTAGGCTAATCATGATGGCCATGTAGACCACCACCACCGAGAGTCCTGGAAGTAACAGGGATGATGAGATGAAAGAGCTAAGAATAGTAGAACTTGAAACAACAGAGTTAGCCATGGGTGTTAGTGCAAAACCGCTTGGCTTTTTTTTGGCTTTGGGTGCGGCTATTCATGCAGGCCATATAGAGCTGACAACATTCGGTGTCGTATCAGCTATTAAACTAATAAGAACAGTACTACCAAAATACAGCCAATGAAGGGCCTTAGGAAGACTGAGCCAAGGTTGGATTGTAGTATTTGGTTAGGCTAATCATGATGGCCATGTAGACCACCATGTAGTAATAAGAACAGTACTACCAAAATACAGCCAATGAAGGGCCTTAGGAAGACTGAGCCAAGGTTGGATTGTAGTATTTGGTTAGGCTAATCATGATGGCCATGTAGACCACCACCACCGAGAGTCCTGGAAGTAACAGGGATGATGAGATGAAAGTGCTAAGAATAGTATTACTTGAAACAACAGAGTTAGCCATGGGTGTTAATCCAAGACCGCTTGGATTTATTTTTGTATTGGGTGCAGCTAATCATGCAGGCCATATAGAGCTGACAACATACGGTGTTGTATCAGCTATAAAAATAATAAGAACTGTACTATCAAAATACAGACAATGAAGGGCCTATGAAGCATGGGCAAAGGTTGGATTGTAGTATTTTGTTCGGCTAATCATGATGGCCATGTAGACCGCCCGTAACAGGGATGCAAGTGCTAAGAATAGTACTAATTGAAACAACAGAGTTAGCCATGGGTGTTAGTCTAAGACCACTCAGCTTTTTTTTGGGTTTGGGTGCAGCTAATCATGAAGGCCAGATAGAACTGCCACCATTTGGTGTTGTAACAGGTATGAAAATGCAAAGAACAGTACTACTTAACACAACCTACTTACCATGGGTCCCAGAGCATATGTTTGGTTGTTATATTTTGTAATGGTAATCATGCAGGCCATATAGACCTCCACCGATAGGGTGAGTATGAGTAACAGCTATTAAAATGCGAAGGACATTACCAATTAACACAACATAGTTACCATGGGTCGCAGACCAAGAGCAGATGTCTTATTATTATATTTTGTATGGGTAATCATCCAGGCCGTATAGACCTCACCAAATAGGGGGAGTTACAGAGATTAAAGTGCTAAGAATGGTAGTACTTAAAACACAACTTCGTTAAAATAGGTAGCAGACCACATGTCTTATTATTATAATTTTTCAGGGTAATCTGGCAGGCCATATAGAACTCCCCCGATAGGGGGGGGGGAACAGGGATTAAAGTGCTAAGAAAAGTACTAATTGACACAAGCTAGTTGGGTCCAAGAACACGTTTGATTATTAGAATTTATTAGGGTAATTATATATCTAACAAATCTATCTATTTCTCTTCTATCGATTCTATCTAACTATCAATCTATGTATATCTATCTATCCTATCTATCACTATCAATCTATCTTCTGTCCGGGATGTTTTGAGACAGCCACTTTGGGAATGTTAGTTGATTTAGACCCATTATGGCTTAAAAGCAGACTCTGCATCAACTATGTAATTTTCCATGGGAGTTTTGCCAGGGATCCCCCTCCAGCATGCAACAGTCCAGGTGTTAGTACCCTTGAAACAACTTTTCCATCACTATTGTGGCCAGAAAGAGTCCTTGTAGGTTTTAAAGTTCGCCTGCCTATTGAATTCAATGGCGGTTTGCGCGTTCGCGAACAATACCAGAAGTTCGAGTCCGCGGTTCGCGAACCAAAAATTTTAGGTTCGCGACATCACTAATAGTAATGTGTCAGCTCAGTACTACTAGGTATATACACAGCTACCTCTAAGTCTGTACACTATCAGGGTGCCAGGAATCAGACTGAGACAAGAAGTGCAAAAATAATCACACCTTTATTAATAGCAAAAAAATAATAAAAAGTCCATAAGTCAAATAACATGCCAGGAATCAAAACCAGAGCTGGTAGTCAGACGAGCCGAGTCAGGAGCCAAAGCGAGTAGTCAGACGAGCCGGAATCAGGAACAAGGAGAACAGCAGAGTCAGGAACAAGCCAAGGATTAGGAACCAGGAGGGACATCAGACAGCCAGGTAATACACAGGAGCTCTCACAAACTGGTCTGAGACAACGCAAGAGCAAAGCATACTGAACAGAGGCCCTTTAAATAATAAGTGATGACATCACAATTCTGAGACTGCATCTTGTCTCACACGGATGATGTACACCAGTCAAGAACGAATCAAAGGCCTTAATGGCAGTAGATGACCAATGGAGTGGATCATTCTCTTTACGGGTCATGTCTGTGATAGGTTTGACCAAGGAAGGAAAGTTTTTAATAAACTTTCTATAGTAATTGGCGAACCCCAAAAAACGTTGAATAAACCGAAGACCCACTGGGCGAGGCCACTGCAGAACTGCAGATAACTTGTCAGGATCCATGGAGAACCCTGCAACGGAGATAACATAACCTAGGAAGGTTACTTGAGTCTGATGGAACTCACATTTCTCAAGTTTACAAAACAGGCCGTTCTCACATAGTCTCGGAAAAACCCGTGTAACATCAGAACGATGAGCCTCAAGTGTGGGTGAGTGTATGAGGATGTCGTCTAAGTACACAACAACACACTGGTGCAACATATCTCGTAGGACATCATTAATAAATTCCTGGAAACCAGCAGGAGCATTACATAGGCCAAAGGGCATTACAAGATACTCATAATGCCCGCTCCTGGTGTTAAATGCTGTTTTCCATTCGTGGCACTCCTTGATCCTAACGAGATTGTAGGCTCCTCTCAAATCAAGTTTAGTAAAGACCATAGCTCCCTTGAGGCGGTCAAAGAGTTCCGTAATGAGCGGAATAGGGTAAGCATTCCTAATGGTAAAACGATTAAGACCCCTATAATCAATGCATGGTCTTAACTCGCCAGCCCCAGCAGGAGAGCAGGATTTGCGGATGATCCCCCACGACAGAGCATCAGAAACATACTCTTCTATAGCACAATTCTCTGCACCAGACAGAGGGTAAACTCGGCCCTGAGGAGGAATGGCTCCGGGTTGCAGGTCTATGGAACAATCCTAAGACCGGTGAGGAGACAACGTACCAGCACGCACCTTGTCAAAAACGTCTAGGAACTCTCGGTACTCCTCTGGCAATTGAGATACCGAAAAAGTGCACAAGACTTCAACTGGTTTCCGAAAACAAGTGGAAATACATTGCGGAGACCATGACAAAATTTCAGACCTGCGCCAGACGAGACTGGGATTGTGCTTTTAGAGCCAGGGATAACACAGAACAACCGGAAAATGCGGAGAGTTTATCACCTGGAACTGGAGGGTTTCAAAATGGAGAGCCCCAACAGCCATGGATAACGGAGCAGTTTCGTGAGTAACGGGTGTGGGCTGAAGGGGCCTGCCATCAATGGCCTCAATAGCAAGCGGAACGGACCGAGGCAAAACAGGAATGGAGTGCTTTAAAAAAAAAAGCACTGTCAATGAAATAGCCCGCAGCACCGGAGTCAACAAGAGCCTGGGTGACTATGAAGAAGTCCAACCAGGAAAGGACAACCGTGACCAAAGGTTTCTCCTTTAGCAGTTCCGGGGACGAGGATAAACCACCCAAGGTCTGCTCCCGACAGGACCTTAGGTGTGAGCATTTTCCGGCCGTATAGGACAAGACTTCAAAAGGTGCCACAATAGAGGCAGAGCCCTGTCCGCCTCCTAAGAGATGCGTGAATCCCAACTGCATCAGCTCAGCAGTACCTGGTGACTCTGGACCAGGAGGCATGGGAGGAGAGGGAGGCATGGGTGGGAACGAACACGGAACAGGAGGCTTCCGCAAGCGCTCCTTGAAAGAGGGTCTCTCATGTCTGATGTCAATTAGGATCAAAAAAGACACCAATGCCTCGAGATCTTCTGGTAAATCTCTGGCAGCAACTTCATCTTTAATCGCATCAGAGAGCCCATGAAAGAAGGAGGCAACAAGGGCTTCATTGTTCCAACCTACCTCCGCGGCAAGCATACGGAACTCAATGGCATACTGAGCAACAGATATTGTACCTTGCTGAATGGACATGAGTCGTTCAGCAGCAGAGGAGGAGCGAGCCGGAACATCAAATACCCTTCGAAAGGAGGCCACAAATTCAGGGTAATTTGAAATCTTAGGTTTATTAGTCTCCCACAAGGAATTAGCCCAGGCAAGAGCTGTGTCAGAGAGTAATGAGATGAGAAATCCCACCTTAGCCCTGTCAGAGGGTAATGCCTGAGGTAACATCTCAAAGTAAATGCCCACCTGGTTCAAAAACCCTCTGCACTGATTAGGATCGCCTCCATATCGCTGAGGTAGAGGTGCAGAACCGGACATGCTCCTGGTAGGACTAGGTGCAGCAGCGGAAACAGGAGCGGCCATAACTTGCGGGACACTTTGGTCCAAATGTGCATTGCGAGTCAGCAGGGTTTGCAGGGCTAGTGCAAATTGATCCAAGCGGTGATCCTGTTCATCCATCCTGGAAATTATGGCAGGTAAAGGTGGATTATTAGCACCATCAGGATTCATGGCCCTTGCGTAATGTCAGGGTGCCAGGAATCAGACAGACTAGAAGTGCAAAAATAATCACACCTTTATTAATAGCAAAAAAATAATAAAAAGTCCACAAGTCAAATAACAAGCCAGGAATCAAAACCAGAGTTGGTAGTCAGACAAGCCGAGTCAGGAGCCAAAGCGAGTAGTCAGACGAGCTGGAATTAGGAACAAGGAGAACAGCAGAGTCAGGAACAAACCAGGGATCAGGGACCAGAGTCAGCAAGAGAGGTGAGTAAAATGGCTGCCAGCAGCACATGGCAAACAAAGCAGGGAAAAAAAGCCTGACATACACTTTTTAAATAGTTATGAGACAGCTCAATACCACTAGGTATTTACACAGCTACCTCTAGGTCTGCAGACTTTTAAAGTGTACAGACCTAGAGGAACCTGTGTATATACCTAGTGGTACTGAGCTTTCGTTACAATCTATAAAAAGTGTACAGACCTAGAGGTAGGTAGCTGTGTATATACCTAGTGGTACTGAGCTCTCATTACTATCTATAAAGAGAGACATTATAGATAGTAATAAGTGCTCAGTGCCACTAGGTATATATATATATATATATATATATATATATATATATATATATACTTATATATAGACAGACAGCTACCCCTAAGTCTGTACACGACCCCCTCTGCAAAATACTGGTCCACTGACCATCTAATGCATTGTAGTATATGCTCAAACTAAGCAGGTGGGGTTGCCTAATGGACCATATGTGTGAGTAGCACTGCACTAGTGAGTTTTTAACTTACTTGTAATACTGGGTTATCCCCCAGTCCAGAACTCCAGAAGATGATCCTGAATCTACTGATTCCTGCTGTGCTGTCAGTGAGCCGTTGTCCTCTCAGTCTCCTGAGTCTTCAAGTAAAGTCACTATCACTAGTAGTAGTTCAGTTCACTTCAAAGTCGCACCCGCTCGCTTCCTTACTACTTTGTTTCAGTCTTGCGCAGAGACTTCTCATGTGCATTGCTCATCCCCCTACTAGCCTGTTCATCACCGGTCATGTTCCTCCTCCTACCTGGTAGCTGTGGTGCATGTGTCAGGTATTTGAGGAATGTGACCGGTCTGAGGGGAGGTTGTGAGGTGACGGTTATGGGATGGTGGGGCAATGGGGGAGCCAGCTGCCAGCATATGTGTTGGGGGGCAGGTGCGTGAGTGCCGTGCACACAGCGCACATTACTGAGTCCTGCCTGCGTGCCTCATTCACCTGGCCTGCTGGCTGCAGTACTGCCTTTGGCCTGAAGGTGTCACCCCCGGCCCCCTTATAATTATTATTGAGCCTGGACCAGACCTCGGAACGTGACCGGCTCTAGAGAGGGTCAGGCAGGGAGCGAGACTGGCTGCAGTGTGAGCCAATGGATGGGGTCACGGTGGGCCATAGGGGAGCCAGAGGGCAGGCTAGGCCAGCACATGTGTTGCGGGGTATTAGAGGCCGCGGGTGTGTGCCGGCGGTGCTTCTAATAGTTTACTCTAGCACAAGTGCACTGTCAGACTAGTGCCTACAACTTGATGCTGTCCGCACCCCCCCAGTGACGCCACTGCACTTACATAGGACAACGCAACAGCAAACCCAGACACTGACACACACAAACATGCATACACACAAATATACACACGTGTGCCTGATAAAACATAAAACATACAGACACATAAAATGTTTAAATAAAATTCAATCACTGAAAACCTGTGTTTAAATTTACTCTTCCCATAGAAAAGTATGGGCATTTTAAAGAAGTCCAGTTATGTAATTGATAGTTTGTAATATAGTTGCAAATACACTTGTAAGAATTCTGTGTTATTGTCTTTGGGATGTGTGTGTGAGAGTGTATTTTGTTTGTGTGTTTAAGAGTGGGAGAGAGTGTGTGAGGGAGAGAGGGGGTAGTAAGAGAGAGGGGGAGAGAGAGGGTGGAGATCAAGAGAAGGGGATAAGGTGAGAGAAGAGGAGAAAGATAGAGGGGGACAGTGTGAGAGAAATAGGGTGGAGAGTGTGAGAGGGGGGAAGAGTGTGATAGAGGGGATAAGTGTGTGTGAGAGGGGGTGTGTATGAGAGAGAGGGGAAGTGTGTGAGAGAGAAGGAGAGAGTGTATGAAAGGGGGAGAGTGTGAGAGAGAGGGGGAGTGGGTATGAGAGAGGGGGAGATTGTGTGTAATAGAGAGGGGGAGAGTGTTAGAGCGGGGGATAGAGAGAGTGTGAGAGCGAGGGGAAAGAGTGTAGGAGAGAGTGGGAATGTGTGAGAGAGAAAGAATGTGTGAGAGAAAATGTGTGTGCAATAGAGAGGGAGAGTGTGTGATAGAGAGAGTGAGGAGAGCTTGAGAGTGTGGGGCCGATTTATCAAGTGTCTTGCGGACATGAAACACTGTCAGCATTTATCATTCCACAAGCAGTTCTGGTGTATTGCTTGTGCAATGTCACCCCCTGCAGATTTGTGGCCAATCAGCTGCTAGCAGGGGGTGTCAATCAACCAGATCGTATGAGATCGGGCTGATTGCTGTCAGCAGCCTCAGAGGCAGTGGACGGGTTAAGGAGCAGCGGTCTTAAGACCACTGCTACTTAACTCCTGTTTCCGGCAAGCCTGAAGGATCGCATGGAAACAGGTGTATTAGGCACAATACAGGGCATGATAAATCGGCCCCATAGTGTGTGAGAGAGAGGAAGTAGAGTGTACTAACCTCAATGTGCAAGTTTGTGTATATGTGTTATTACCTTTACAATATTTTCAAGTTTGACTACACTCAACAATAAAATGTGTACACATTTGTCACTTCCACATTGGCACTCACAGTCCTGTAAGTTGCAAGATGTCTCCCTTAAAAATAATGGAGCTTTAAAGGGACAGTTTACTCAAAAAATTTCTCCCCTTTAATTTGTTCCCAATGATCCACTTTACCTGCTGGAGTGTATTAAATTGTTTACAAGTAGCTCCTTTACCCTTATATTGGCATTTGAAATTGTTGATTTAGCATGTGGTATCCCCACCTATTCTGAAAGTTTGTGGCCGCGCGTACCAGCTATAGATAAGCTTTGTAAACACAGCCAGCAGAAGAAATTACATTCACAGTCAGATATAGCAGAGATAAGGTAATAAAATGTTGATTTTCCATTGTTCTCTCAAAGTACTGGTGATTGTTTTAAGGACAGATATAAGATAAAGAAGCAGGTATATGTGCACAATGTGATACAGTAATGAGATCAGATTATACCTACAAGCTCAACCCATTTTATTAGGTTGTGGCTTCAAAACACAAAATCAGAGCTTTAATATACACAAATAAGCCTTAAAAAGCTAATTTTCATACTTTTTTACTCTGCAGTTGGTAAAAAAACAATTGTAAACACATTAAGGGAAAAACTATTTTACAGTATACTGTCCCTTTAAGTCCTGCAATCATTACAAATCAGATTACTCTTCTTTCAACCCCCTCTTTGTTTGCATGCATGTGTTTTTCAATTAGGTTAATAAGTGTTTTGAGAATGTTGACAAAATCCTGGCATCTTTTCGTTTGCAAGAAAAATAGTGAAATCTGCAACGGGAAAATGTTTAGAGAGTACACCATATTTGGCAGAGGAATTTCAGCTACATCCATGGGACAACCCTGTTCAGCCATCTAGTAGAGGCAGGGAAACTCATTTCACAATAAGGAAAATCATACGTTTTTAATTTTGTATTAAAAATACTAATTTCACAGAATTTTTTTTCATGTGCAGTTTAGTTTTATTATGATATTTATTGTGCATCTTAAATAGTTTTTTTCCTGCATAATTTCAATATGAATTTTAATATTTCCATAAAATACGATTTTTGCTAAAAAAAAAAAAGTTAACATTTTTACAAGTGGAGTGGTAATTACCGCTCCCGTTCGAGCGTGAACATCAGTAGAGGTAAACTTTTTTCACACGCCGGGTAGCACTGGTATTGCAAGTTGAAAGGAAAAAGTTGTTTCTCGCACAAAACCTGACGCAACTCCACTGGACTTTCCTCTTCCATCTGCTTCTTCTTTTCTTCTTAGTTTCCATCTGATACGTCAATGCCACACACTGAAGCTTGAATACGAGTTGCACCTTATATAAGGGTGCCCTTGCATACCTATTGGTTGATTTTTTAAATCTTTGTCCAATCAGCCAATAGAAAATGTTTTCATTCTATTGGCTGATTGGACTAAGAAGAAAAGGAATACCAAGAAAAGGAAACAAATGCATGCTCTATCTAAATTATGAAAGAAAATGTTGAGGTTTCATGTCCCTTTAGTTTACTATATGACACTCACCCATTCACGGGAGCATATAAGAGGAAGATTGAGCTACAAGGAACAGAGGTTGACCTGTCTGAAATAAGAGAGCAGGAAGGGGTTGTCTAAATTGAGCTATTCTGGCTGAAACCTAGAGAAGGAACTCAACTAATACGTACAAACCATATATTTTGTTAGTATCTATATTGAATGTCCCTTAAGTAGATCAAGTCAGCTAATTATGTTTGAGCTTTTATAAGTAAAAAAAAATATATATATATATTTGTATTGTTTAAATAGTTTTTATTAAAGAGATTTTATATATTGCATATACAACAAAAAGAGAAACGTTATACATTTCACATAGAACAGTTCACAGCAATAGCCTGCAAATCGTTAGGGTAACAGTAGTTAAACACTTGTATAACTGATAATTAGGAAAAGAGGAAACTAATAAATAAACAATAAGATAAAGATAGACAAAAGAAATTCGGTGATGAGAAGGGAAGATGGGGAGGAAGAGGGGGGAGGGGGAATGAAGTCCATGCGTAAGTATCAAATAATGATGAAGAAAAAAGATAGACTATCGGCTAGATTTAGAGTTTTGTCGGTAAAGACCCGCGTAGCTAACGCTGCTTTTTTTCCCAACGCACCCTTCCAACAACGCTGGTATTTAGAGTTGTCTGAGGGGCTGCGTTAGGCTAAAAAAAGGGTGCGTTGAGCCTAATGTAGCTCCACTTCAACCCTAAATACCAGCGTTGCTTACAGTAGCAGTAAGCTGGAAAAACGTGCTCGTGCACGATATCCCCATAGGAAACAATGGGGCAGTTTGGGCTGAAAAAATACCTAACACCTGCAAAAAAGCAGCGTTCAGCTCCTAACGCAGCCCCATTGTTTCCTATGGGGGAACACTCTCTAAGTCTGCACCTAACACCCTAACATGTACCCCAAGTCTAAACACCCCTAAATTTACACTTATTAACCCCTAATCTGCCGCCCCCGCTATTGCTGACACCTGCATTATATTATTAACCCCTAATCTGCCGCTCCGGACACCGCTGCAACCTACATTATCCCTATGAACCCCTAATCTGCTGCCCCTAACATCGCCGACCCCTATATTATATTTATTAACCCCTAATCTGCCCCCCCCCAACGTTGCCGCTACCTTACCTACACTTATTAACCCCTAATCTTCCGACTGGACCTCGCCGCCACGATAATAAATGTATTAACCCCTAAACCGCCGCACTCCTGCCTCGCAAACACTAGAATAAATAGTATTAACCCCTAATCTGCCCTCCCTAACATCGCTGCCACCTACCTACAATTATTAACCCCTAATCTCCTGCCCGCAACGTCGCCGCTACTATAATAAATTTATTAACCCCTAAACCTAAGTCTAACCCTAAACCCCCTAACATAAATATAATTCAAATGAAACAAAATAATATTGCTAAAAATAACTAAATTATTCCTATTTAAAACTAAATACTTACCTATCAAATAAACCCTAATATAGCTACAATATAACTAATAATTACATTGTAGCTATTTTAGGATTTATATTTATTTTACAGGCAACTTTGTATTTATTTTAACTAGGTACAATAGCTATTAAAAAGTTAATAACTATTTAATAGCTACCTAGTTAAAATAATTACAAAATTACCTGTAAAATAAATCCTAACCTAAGTTACAAATACACCTAACACTACACTATCAATAAATTAATTAAATAAATTAACTACAATTAGCTAAACTAAAATACAATAAAATAAACTATTCTATAATACAAAAAAGCCCCCAAAATAAAAAATTCCCTACCCTATTCTAAACTACCAAAGTAATCAGCTCTTTTACCAGCCCTTAAAAGGGCTTTTTGCGGGGCATTGCCCCAAAGTAATCAGCTCTTTTACCTGAAAATAAAAATACAATACCCCCCCCAACATTACAACCCACCACTCACATACCCCTACTCTAACCCACGCAAACCCCCCTTAAAAAAACCTATCGCTAACCCAGTGAAGATCTCCCTACCTCGAGTCGTCTTCACCCAGCCAAGCCGAATTCTTCATCCAAGGTGCGCAGAGGAGGTAGAAGTCGTCATCCAAGCGGCAAAGAAGAGGTCCTCCATCCGGTAGAAGTGTTCATCCAGGCGGCGTCTTCAATCTTCATCCATCCAGAGCGGAGCCATCTTCAACGGAGCAGACGCAGAGCCATCCTCTTCAACCGACGACTTCCCGACTTATGAAGGTTCCTTTAAGGGACGTCATCCAAGATGGCGTCCCTTCCATTCCAATTGGCTGACAGAATTCTATCAGCCAATCGGAATTAAGGTAGAAAAAATCTGATTGGCTGATGCAATCAGCCAATCAGATTGAAGTTCAATCCGATTGGCTGATCCAATCAGCCAATCGTATTGAACTCGCATTCTATTGGCTGTTCCGATCAGTCCGGTCGGCAGATTAGGGGTTAATAAGTGTAGGTAAGGTAGCAGCGACGTTGGGGGGGCAGATTAGGGGTTAATAAATATAATATAGGGGTCGGCGATGTTAGGGACAGCAGATTAGGGGTTCATAGGTATAATGTAGGTGGCAGCGGTTTCCCGGACGGCAGATTAGGGGTTACATTTTTTTATTATAGTGGCGGCAATGTGGGGGGGCCTCGGTTTATGGGTACATAGGTAGTTTATGGGTGTTAGTGTACTTTGTAGCACAGTAGTTAAGAGCTTTATATTCCGGCGTTAGCCCATAAAGCTCTTAACTACTGACTTTTTTTGGCGGTAGGAGTCTTGTCGGTAGAGGGGCTACCGCTCACTTGTCCCAAGACTCCAAATACCAGCGTTAGGCAGATCCCATTGAAAAGATAGGATACGCAATTGGCGTAAGGGGATCTGCGGTAGCCTGTAATCGGGGTAGGGAAGTGAGCGTTAGACCCTTTCCTCCCTGACTCTAAATACCAGCAGGCGGCCAAAAGCAGCATTAGGACCCCTTAACGCTGCTTTTGACGGCTAACGCCAAACTCTAAATCTAGGTGTATGTGTGTTGTAGCCATTGTACCTGTAACGTGTCCCAGTAAAATGTAATATTGAGAAAGGTATCCTGCCTGTTTCGTTTAAAATAAGAGTATTCTTCTAGTGATAACAGTTCTTGTACCCTATCCTTCCACTCTGGGATAGTGGGTACTATAGTAGTTTTCCATTTTCTTGCTATTAGGGATTTAGCCTTGTTTATACAAATCTGAATCAGGGAGTTTCAATTTGCAAGTAACTTTGGAAATCTCATTAAATAATATTGTCATGTAAGATAGCTGGAACGAGGGATCAACAATCGGTTGAAGAGCTTTTTCAAGTAAACTCCAAAAAGGGCGCAGACGTGGGCACGACCACCAAATATGTACCAGTACCCCCACAGTCTCTCCAGCACAGAGAGGACACCCCAGGATATATCAGCTTTATTCTAATAGGTGTCAAATACCACCTTGAGAGGATCTTATAGTTGATTTCAAGAATTTGAGTAGAAGTGGATGACCTACATGTAAAATTAAATAATTTATACCATTTGTCTGGAGTGGGTTCTATGTTTAATTCATCCTGCCAAGTCTGATTAAACCTTGGTAGTGCTTTGTATATACAGTTGTCTAGAAAACATTGTGACAGCGCTAGGGTTCCTCTTAATGAACTGACAACCTTGCATTGCCTCTCAAATGGGGTAAGGGGGCGCAAGAGCATATATTTATGTGGAGACATGTGTATTAAGTGTTGCAATTGTGAGTATTTTAGCCAATTGGAGAATGTGCCCTCTAAAGTATCCATCAGTTCTTGTCTAGATTTAAGTTTCCCATGTGATAGGAAGTCAGTCAGTGGTGCTGAGTAACCTAATTCTCTATAATGAGTTTTCCCCGAAGCAAGAAATATACTAGACAGAAGTTCTATATTTTGAAAAATAGGGACATGGGAGAATGGGCGGAAGATATTCCCTCAGTCAGTTTAATAATATTATCCCATGAAGAAAATATATGTCTATAAAAGGGAGGATGTTTTGGTTTTTAAGGGTCTGAATTTATCCGGCAACCAACATAGAGGACCAACACGAGTCGTTTTTAGGATATGAGTATCTAATGTAATCCATGCTTTATCCTGCTGACTTGTGTGCCAATTCAGGATTCTTTGTAGTATATTGGCCTGATAGTAATGGAAGATATGAGGGACTCCCAGTCCACCTCTATACTTGGATCTATAAAGAGCCTGTCTTGCTATCTTTGGTCTCCCCCCCCAAATAAATTTGCTTAGGGTGGATTGTAGTTGCTGAAGAAAGGCAGGAGGGAGGTGAAAAGGAACCGTTTGAAGTAGGTAAAGAATACGGGGCAAAATATTAATTTTAACAATTTGGTTTCTACCCCACCAGGAGAAAGGTTTGAGTTGCCACGACTGACAGTCTCTCAGAATATTTTGAAGAAGCGGAGTAAAATTAGCCCCTAAGAGTGAGGAAATTCTTGGAGTAATATTTACTACTAAATATTTAATTTGATTTTTGAATAACTGGTACGGACAAATATGGGCAAGTTCACTAAACCCGCAAGAGCTCATTTTGATATTTAAAATGTTAGACTTCTGGTTATTGATCAGAAAATGTGAAAACTCACCAAAGTGTCTGAATTCGTCCATCACCGCAGGAAGCGATTTTACAGGATCAGTAATAGACAACAAGACGTCATCAGCGTATAAGCTCACTTTATAAATTGTTAGGGCCTATAGGGATTCCGGCAATATTCTTATTTAATCGTATGTGAGCTGCCAGTGGCTCCATTGCCATAGCGAAGAGTAGAGGGGAAAGAGGACAACCCTGATGGGTACCATTACAAATAGGAAGAGACTCAGATAAAATATCATTTACTTTTAATTTGGCGCTCAGATTGTGATAGTGACTGAAGATTCTATTTATCATTTTATTGCCAAACCCAAATCCCTTCAATGTAGCATGTAAGTATGCCTAATTAAAGGGGCAGTATACACTCATTTTCATATAACTGCATGTAATAGACACTACTATAAAGAATAAGATGCACAGATACTGATATAAAAATACGGTATAAAACTGTTTTAAAACTTACTTAGAAGCACTCAGTTTAGTTCTTTTTAAAGGGTAGCTGGAAAGCCCACTGCAAGGGGGAATTAAGACATGAAAAGACCCTTTACACAAACAGGAGCAAGCTGGAGAAGGTAGCTGACGGTATTCTCATAAAACTTTGGGGCTTGGTTAGGAGTCTGAAAATCAGAGCAATGTTATTTAAAAATAAGCAAAACTATACATTTAAAAAAAACAAAAAACTTTATGGGCTATTTAAATGGATCATCTACAAAACATTTATGCAAAGAGAAAATGAGTGTATAATGTCCCTTTAAGTCGGTCAAAAGTCTTCTCTGCGTCGGTTGAGACCAGGACCATCTCCATCTTAGTAGTTGTTACGTGATCGATCAGGTGTAGAGTTCTGATCGTATTGTCCCTGGCCTCCCGACGTGGAAAAAATCCCACCTGGTCTACATGAATAAGATGAGGTAGGTATTTGCTAATTCTATTGGATATTATTTTGGCAAAGATCTTTGCATCATTATTAATCAGTGAGATGGGACGATAATTCCCAGGATCTAGTGGGGATTTACCTGACTTATATATAAGTGTAATGTGGGCTGATAAAAATTCTTGAGAAAAAGTGCCATTCTCGTCTATTGGGTTAAAAAGTTGTTGAAGGTGTGGGGTTAGTTTGTGCTTAAAGGTTTTATGATAAATATTCAAAAATCCATCAGGCCCCAGGCTCTTTTGGGACGGTAGAGATTCTATGGCCTGCATTATTTCTAGAGAGCTTATAGGGTCCTCCAGAAGGGTGGAGATCTCTTCTGTGATTGTGACTAAATCTGCTGCACTAATGTATTGTTCCATTTCTTTAATGTTTGCAGGAGAATGAATTGGTGGGAGCTTATATAGATTCTGTTAATAGCTGTGAAAAACAGAGGCAATGGTCCTGCCATCATGCATCTTATCTCTAGTAATGTGAGAGTGGAGCTGAGGGCCAAGAAAAATCTAAAATGGTCATAGAGTGGTCCATCCAGGGAGTTGGGGAGATCTCAGTGGAATTGGCTAATTACATAGATATTGACATAGATATTGACGGCAGATAAGAGCCATAGGCCCAGCAAGTCTGCCCGACCTTACCTAACAGTATAAACTTATCTAGTTCGTAGGATAGCCCTATGCTTGTCCCATGCATTTTTAAAGTCCCCCACAGTGTTTGTTGCTACTACCTCTTGAGGAAGTTTATTCCATAAATCAATCACTCTTTCTGTAAAGAAGTGCTTCCTAAAATTACTTCTGAATCTACTACCCTTTAGCTTGAGCTCATGACCCCTTGTTCTTGAATTTTCCATTTTATGTAAAATACCCACAGCCTCAGTTTTACTAAACCCTTTAATGTACTTGAAAGTTGCTATCATATCACCTCTTTCCCTTCTCTCCTCTAAGCTATACATATTTAGGTCATTGAGCCTATCCTGGTAAGTTTTATTTTTTAGACCATGTACCATTTTGGTAGCCCTCCTTTGCACAGATTCAAGTTTGTTAATATCCTTCTGAAGATATGGTCTCCAGAACTGCACACAATACTCAAGATGAGGCCTAACTAATGATCTATAAAGTGGCATAAGAACCTTACTATTTCTGCTGCAAATACCTCTACCAATACATCCAAGCATTCTGCTAGCCTTACTCGCTGCATTACTACATTGTTTACTAAGTTTTAAATCATCTGAAATAATAATTCCCAAGTCCTGTTCCTCGTCTGTAACAGTCAGTAAAGTGTCATTGAGTCTGTAATTAACATTTGGATTTTTCTTCCCTAAATGCATTATTTTACACTTTGCTGTGTTAAACTTTAGACCCCAGTCATTTGTCCAATCCTCCAATTGTTGTATATCACTTCTCATTTTGTCTACCCCCCCTGGAACATCCACTCTGTTGCAAATTTTTGTATCATCTGCAAAGAGACATACTTTCCCCTGTAGCCCTTTGCTGATATCGCAGATAAATATGTTAAACAAAACAGGCCCCAGAACTGACCCCTGAGGAACACCACTAGTAACAGCCCCCTCTGCTGAATGAACTCCATTTACTAAGACACTTTGTTTTCTGTCCTTAAGCCAGCATTCCACCCAGTTCACAATTTTTGAATCTAGACCAAGGAGATATAGTTTGTGAATAAGTTTATTGTGTGGGACGGTGTCAAATGCTTTGCTGAAATCTAGATATGCTACATCAACTGCTCCTCCCTTGTCTAATACTTTTGTTACATAATCAAAGAAGTCAATTAGATTAGTCTGACATGATCTCCCTGAAGTAAAACCATGCTGATTTTGGTCCTCTAAATTGTTTGTCTTTATGTAAGTCATAATTCTTTCTTTTAAGAGGCTTTCCATTAATTTCCCTACTACTGAAGTTAAACTAACTGGCCTGTAGTTGCCAGATTCTTCTCTACTGCCCTTTTTATGAAGGGGTATTACATTTGCTATTCTCCAATCATCTGGGACAGCTCCTGTTAATAGTGACTGATTAAACAGATCAGTTAATGGGACAGTTAGCACTGATCGAAGTTCTTTTAAAACCCTTGGATGAATATTATCAGGACCCACTGCCTTTGTAACATTTATTTTTGATAATGCTAACAAAACCTCATCCTCTGTAAAAAGATTACTGTTAAGCTTGTTTCTATTTTGCGTTGCATCCCTTAATGTAGACATTGTATCTTCACAATCTTTAGTGAAAACAGAACAGAAGTAATCATTGAGACAGTCTGCAATCTGCTTATCTCCTTCTATTATTCTACCATCAACTGATTTCAATTTTACTATTCCTACCTTATTTTTTCTTCTTTCACTGATATATCTAAAGAATGTTTTGTCCCCATGTTTTACTGACTGTGCTATCTTCTCTTCTGCATGAGCTTTAACCTTCCTAATTAACTGCTTAGTCTTTTTTTGTTGGAGTCTCCATATTTTCATATCATCATCTGCTTGTGTGTGTCTGTAATTTTTATAAGCTATCTTTTTTGTCTTTACAGCATGTGCTACTTCTTTGGAAAACCAAATTGGTTTCCGCTTTCTTTTACTTTTACAGACATGTCTAATACAGTGTGCGGTTGCATCTAAAATGGCACCTTTCACAAATTCCCACTGTTCTTGAACCCCTGTAATAAGAGTTTTCCCCTTTAAATAGTTCTTTAGGTATTCTCCCATTAATGAAAAATCTGCCGTCCTAAAGTCTAAAACTTTTGTTTTAGTCTGGGTGGACAGTTCCTGAACATGAATACTAAACCAAACAGATTGATGATCACTGGATCCTAAGTTCTCACCTACAGACACATCTGAAACTGTATCACTGTTTGTAAGTATAATATAGCTTCCTTACGAGTTGGTTCCTTGACTAATTGTTCAAGTGATTCCCCTAGCAGAGATTCAAGAATATACCTGCTTCTAGCCGATCTGGCAGAAGGAATCTTCCAGTCTATATCTGGCAAATTAAAGTCCCCCAGTACTATAACCTTACCCTTCATGGTCATTTTGGTTATTTCATCTAATAACAGATTGTCCAGTTTTTCATCCTGCAATGGAGGCCTATATACAACCCCTATTCTAAAAACATTTTTATCTCCAATTTCCAAAGTCACCCAAATACTTTCCACCTCATCATTTGTTCCTACAATTTCAGTAACCTTTATATTTTCATTTACATACAAAGCAACTCCTCCACCTTTCTTTCCTACTCTGTTCTTTTTAAATAACCTGTATCCAGGTATGACTATGTCCCAGTCATGCAAATCATTGTACCATGTTTCTGTTATAGCTACTAAATCCAAGTTGTCCCTAGTCATTATTGAAATGAGTTCAGGTAATTTATTTCCTAAGCTGCGAGCATTTGTGCTCATGGCACGAAGAATTTTTCTACTAGAATTTCTAGAATTGTTACTTGGACTAACAGTTTTGGCATGCTGTGGGGGGCAGGTGGATATATTAATGCTACCCCCCTTTATTAGTTTAAATGATTTCTAATAAAGTATTTAAACTCCTCTCCCAGATACTCTGTTCCTTTAGCATCCAAATGCAAGCCATCTCTCCTAAATAACCTAGTATCTTTCCAAACAGAGCTATAATGGCCAATAAAACCAAATCCTCGTTCCCTGCACCACTTATCTAACCAAGAATTAAATGTTGTTATCCGCTCCATCTTTCCTGCTTCCTGGCCATACACAGGTAAAATAGCAGAAAATGATAGAGTTGATGCCACAGTCTCTAAATGATTACCTAGGTCACAAAACTCTTTCTGAACAGCAGCAACATGATTACTAGCCAGATCATTTGTTCCTAAATGTACAATCACATCTAACTCACTTCCCTTTTCTGCTGCCTTAACAATTCTCAAAATACGATTCTTATCCCTGTGAGCAGTAGCTCCTGGAAGACATCTAACCTCCCTTGTTTCTCCTTTACTTTCACCTAAATACACATTCCTCAAAATAGAGTCACCCACTAACAGTCTTTTTCTCAAAAACACATCTGCAGTTCTTTCCTGTGTTATGTTACCTTGAGAATCAGGTGCCAATAGATTTAAATTACCTGTTACAGCTTCAGAGGGCTCAGAAACAGCAATCTCCTCATCACAAGTATATTCGGCAAGAGCAGCATAGGAGTTTTGCAATGGCAGAGGTTGTGGGCAATGCTTCTGGTCTACTGTTCTAATTCTTCCAGAGCCTACAGTGATCCATCTGCCTCTCCTTGCTGATCTCTGGGGTAGAGGGGCTTCTTTCTGAGGCAGCTTTGTAGAGGTAACAGGTATGTTACTTACCTTAGCTTGAAGTTTAGCTATTTCCTCCCTTAACAGGGAAAACTGCTTACAAACAGGACAGCCCCTAAATCTCCAAAAAGTAGAACGATTAAAAAGTGCAAAACACCCATTGCACTGTATCTGAGACATTTTAAACTATGCAACACTTTAACAATAAGAAAAATATAAGTATTATTTACTACTGAATAAGCCTGAATAACCCTGAATAACTCCTGAAATAACTCAAATATCCTTATGTATTTGATCCTTTTGTAGTTTGATCTCTTTGCTAAGAAGCAGAGCTAAACAGATCTCTTTAAATACCCTCAGAAAGATAGGGTGGGGTCCCTCCTAATTGCTCACCTATGCAAACAATCTAATTGTTATCTAATTGCAATACTAAAAACCAGAATACAAAAGAATGTAAATTAACTCAAACCTTTAACTATTCAATTTCTGTAGTGAAACTAATTCACAGTTCAGGTCTACCACCTTTAACTATTCAATTTCTGTAGTGAAAATAATTCACAGTTCAGGTCTACCACCTATAAAAAAACAAAATATAAAGTTAATAGAAATACAAAATATATTATCTGAAAGTACAAACTATTCAAGTAACAACAATTTAAAAGAGAAATGTTATATACCTTTCTGAAATAACTCAAATATCCTTATGTATTTGATCCTTTTGTAGTTTGATCTCTTTGCTAAGAAGCAGAGCTAAATGTTTAGCAGAGCTAAACAGATCTCTTTAAATACCCTCAGAAAGATAGGGTGGGGTCCCTCCTAATTGCTCACCTATGCAAACAATCTAATTGTTATCTAATTGCAATACTAAAAACCAGAATACAAAAGAATGTAAATTAACTCAAACCTTTAACTATTCAATTTCTGTAGTGAAACTAATTCACAGTTCAGGTCTACCACCTTTAACTATTCAATTTCTGTAGTGAAACTAATTCACAGTTCAGGTCTACCACCTTTCTGAAATAACTCAAATATCCTTATGTATTTGATCCTTTTGTAGTTTGATCTCTTTGCTAAGAAGCAGAGCTAATTGTAAACTGAGCTGATCTAGAAGGATATAGTCTATTCTGGAAAAGGTCTTTTTCAGGTGGGAGTGAAATGAGTATTGTTTGGTTCGTGGATGCTGTATTCTCCACACGTCTATCAGTGATTGGGTTTGTATTTTCAGGTTAATAGTCTGCAGGGCCGACGTGGGAATAGCACTGCGTCCAGTAGAACAGTCCATGAGGGGGGACAATGCTACATTAAAGTCTCCCGGCAGAAATAACTACTCCCTTAGATAATGTCATGAGTGTGTCTAAAGCTTTTCTTAAGAACTGAGATTCACATCTGTTAGGCGCGTAAACATTAGCAAGAGTAATATGTTGATTATATAGGAGGCCTGTAATGATGAGGAGTCTACCCTCCTCATCTTGGTGTTTAGAGATTAACTGGAACGGCACTCTCCTATGAAGAAGAATACCGCCCCGTTTTTTTACCTATATTTTTGGAAAAATATCCCAGGGGATAGGTGCTGGAGGAACATCTAAGTGCTCCTTCCCGGCAGAAGTGTGTTTCCTGCATAAAATTTATATCGCCCCCATATCTGCGGAACTAATTCAAAGCAATCAATCTTTTTGTAAGCGAATTAAGGCCCTTCACATTTCAGGATAGTATTTTTAGGTTAGGTTGGGCCATGATGGGTATTCGTAAAAGCAGTGATGGCTGCATAACTGAAAAATATATGTATATAGTGTGAAGCAATGTTTGCTAATGGGTCCCCATCCATAATGTTTGTTTAAATACTTACAATTTAATTCAGGAAATTGCAACAAGGGACGATAGGCAAGGATTGAAGAGAGGTAGAGAGGGGTACAGAGGAAAAAAAATTCAAAAAATGTTCTAGAAGAAAAAAGTAAAACAAATAGTGTGAAATAAAAACCAAAAGATAAACTCATGAACATCATAACCTAAACGATAGATTATATTACAACAAGCCAATTGACCTAATCTACCTGAAAGGGGGATTAAGGTAGCTCTCTAAATATGAGCTAAAGGTCAAGGCTTAGGCTGAAAATATTTTTTTTTTATTATTAGAATTGTGAGTAATAGAGAACTTAAAGAGACACTGAACCCAAAATTTTTCTTTCATGATTCAGATAGAGCATGAAATTTTAAGCAACTTTCTAATTTACTCCTATTATCAAATTTTCTTCATTCTCTTGGTATATTTATTTGAAATGCAAGAATGTAAGTTTAGATGCCGGCCCATTTTTTGTGAACAAACTGGGTTGTTCTTGCTGATTGGTGGATAAATTCATCCACCAATAAAAAAGTGCTGTCCAGAGTACTGAACAAAAAAAAAACCTACATGCTCTATCTGAATCACGAAAGAAAAAATTTGGGTTCAGTGTCCCTTTAACTAATTACCAGTTGGGAAATAACTGATTCGCAACAGATATATGCCCAAACTTGGAAGTATTTGTGTTAATGTGAGAACATAATATTTTATGCAAAACAGAAATAAAATTGACAATTAACAGTTTAACATATTAACTTATTGCCTGAACAGTAAAATAAACATCTTGTAAAACCAGTAAGATCTCCCTAAAACCATATCATTGCTCCTGTAAACTTTATTTTGAGAAAGGAGGTACCAATATGAATAAGTACATAAACACTCTTCTAGGCCAAGAACATAAGCAGCCCTGTAATATATATTATTATATTATATCTGTATAATCCTGCAAGCCCAGAGCAGAGCCTAGCTCTACCAAGACTTCCCGCAGTTGTCCGAAGAACCCTAAGTGTACTCAGTATAATTCAACCTGAAGGACAAAAGCAGAAGAGAGAAAAAAAAAGAGAAATTAACAATTGCACAAAACATACAGACTTCGAAATGATCAAGTTCCAGCTGCATGGAAGATGCTTGTCCTGGGGGATCTGTGGGGTCTCTTCTTCTTTTCCTGTTGACCCTGGTCCATTCTGATCTCTGGGGTTTTTGGAGCATGTCTTTGCTGGTTATTCTGCTCTTGACCAGAATCCTTTAATTTGGGAAGGGTTGGAAGAGAGATATTCAGCTGCTTGCAAAAAGACTCAAGATCTTCCAATGACCTGTAGATAGATGTCTGAGATCACCTAATCACTCTGAGACAGAAAGGAAAGCCCCATATATAAGTTACTTTCAGTGCTGGTAAATGCTGAGTAAGAAACCTGGTATCTTGCCTCTTCGCTAGTGTAAGTGGGCTGATATCTGCATAGATTTGTAGCTGGACATCTTCAAATACAATATTTTGCTTTTTCCTTGCTGCGTTGAAGACCAAGTCTTTGTCTTTATATAGCTGAAATTTAACAATCACATTCCTTGGAGGCTCAGAGTTCTTTGGTAAAGGTCGAAGTGCCTTATGTGCACGGTCTAAGGGTATGAGGGTGCCCTCCGCCATTTCTGTGAGGGATTGAAACAGTCTTTGGAGATAGGTACCTAGTTGCAGGGATTGAATTGGCTCAGGAATGCCCCTGACTCTGAGATTATGTCGTCTTCCTCTATTGTCGAGATCTTCGACTTGGGTTTGCTGGTGCAATGATAAATGCCAACAGCGTATGCTGTCAGCATTTATCGATGTGCAGCGGACATGATCCGCAATATCAGATCATGTCCAATCGCATCATGATAAATAGGCCCCTATGTCTGAACAATGAGACCCTTTTGCAAAATAAGAAGCATCTATGAATTTAGCCCATGTTTTTTCAGTTCTGTTCCCTAGATCACATGAACTAACAGAACCACAGTATAAAATGTAAGATCATGAAAATTCTCTAAAGCTCTACACCCAAGTGAGATTCTCTAAAAAGAACCTTTTAGTGCTACAAGGTCTTCTCACAAAAAGGTGAGACTTACATTACAACACTTGTATTACCAGAAAAAGTCATGTATGCAGAATAAGAAAATCATTGTTTAAAAGCACATGCTCTATCTGAATCATTAAAGTTTAATTTTAATTTACTGTCCATTTGAGGTTGGACAAAATAAATGTGTTTATATGGAAAAAAACATTGCATATAATCTTTTCATATATCTTTGTAGAATTAAAACTTGAAGGATTTCCATTAATGAAGCATGGAAGCCAAAATTAAACTTTCATGATTGATTAAGAGAATATAACCGGAGTAAAACTTTTGATATCAAATTTACAATTTTCTCATAGTTTACTCTGTTAAAACTTACCTCCTTTCCATGAGAGGATAATGATGTTTAGGAGTATACACATATAATTTATAACATTATTACACACATAACGCACTTGAACATGCCTAGATATGCTCTCGTGGAAAATAGCTCATTTTTAACATAGGATACCAAGATCTGAACCATTTTACCTCTATGTCACTTTAAATGGACAGTAAGTCTTACGTGTGCATGCTTCTTGCTTCAGTTTCGTTACACATGCCTCCCACCGTTACACTTTTAATCAATTTAAAAATTGGTGTAATCTGTCCAGCTAATGCTATTATGGGAGTGGCAAAAATAAGTTAATTTCTAATCAAGCTGTGAAAATGGAAGAGGAAAATATATTACTGTTAAAATGCCGAAATGACAGGCTTGTGCTGCGCCTGCCAGATAAAGAAAATAGATTTCTAGTCATCGGTTGACTGGCATTTTATTAATAAAACAAAAACATTTCAAAATATTTCAAATATTTTTAAATTCATGACAAATCTGTTAATAACACTAGCGCTAACATCAAATAATAAGAAAGTGAATATTGAAGCAAGAAGCAAACTTTCAACGCAAGGTGGCGCTCCAGGAACAAGGTAATCTGTCTACAGAGGGATGTGAATGATGTCCATACATAGGCATTAGTCTAGCACAGTCAGCTTTTTGCAGCTGTCATCCATTTATGTTATATGGTTGAGTGGCCACAATAGTTAAACTCTTTGTATACAGTAAAAGTATTTTCTATGTTTACAGTATGCTGGCAACAGTTCTTAAACTATCTCTACCACTATATTATGATATCACAACACGCAGCAAAAGGGATCTACATTTACATTATACTTTAAATGTATGCCTACTTAGTATTAACACTTTCAGAGGCAAAATCCTAAGGTTTTTTTTTTAATGATTTTCCTGCCAAACTGATAGATTTGAACACAACAGAATATGCTAATTGGTGTACGCCTAATATCTAGCTACTTGAATTATAGGTTCCAGCATATATTTACATGCAAGGACCTTAAACCATGCATTTGAAAGAGCACTTTTTATGTATTTATCCATTTGTTATTCTGAAACTAATATGAAGTTGAAATTTGTGCACAATTTATACCTAAGGAAAGATTGTTCAGTGGCTGATAAAGACAACTCCGTTCGTATTAGACACATTCCACATTCATAAAAACAATAATTTGAATATATTTTAAACAGTCTTCTTTTAGATGCACACACACACAAAAAAACTAACGTCTTACACATATTCAACATTCTTATGTTTAAAGGGACACTGAACCTAAATTTTTTCTTTCGTGATTCAGATAGAGCATGCAATTTTAAGCAACTTTCTAATTTAAAAAAATGTTCTTCTAAGTTGCTTCCTTCTTATGGTATCCTTTGTTGCAAAGCATACCTAGGTATGCTCAAGAGCAGCAATACACTACTGGGAACTAGTGGCTAATTGGTGACTGCACACATATGCCTCTTGTCACTGGCTCAATGAATGTGTTCAGCTAGCTTCTGGTAGTGCAATGCATTGCTACTCCTTCAACAAAGTATATAAAGAGAATGTAGCAAATTTTATAACAATTAAATTGGAATGTTTTAAATTGTATGCACTATCTTAAAGGGACATTTCTTCCATGGTTCAGACAGAACATACAATTTTAAACAACTTTCCAGTTTACATCTATTATCAAATTTTCTTTGTTTTCTTGTTATTCTTTGTTGAAAATCAGGAAGGTAAGCTCAGGAGCGTGTGCATGTCTGAAGCAGTATATGGCAGCAGTTTTATAACAGCTATACAGCTATAGTACTCCAGACCTGTGCATGTTACCTATCTAGATATATTTTCAACAAATAATAACATGAAAACTAAGCAAATTTGATAATAGAAGTACATTTTTTAAATAGTATTTACTAGTTGAATCATGAAAGAAAAATGTTAGGTTTCATGTCCCTTTAATAACAAATCCCTTTAAATACATATAAAACTATTTATTGTCTGTCATTTGTAATGGAGGGTATGGGCAGATAAATATATAGAACTGTTGATGGACAGCCATGCACAGTTGAAAAAACTACCCACCAAGGGTTTCAAGTGACATCATACAGACAATGAGACCAAAGCTTAAGTTCTCTATTCTTTTGGATACCAATGGAATTCCCTGAGGCGGACAATTTTCTGGTTTGCAGCTTATGCCATTCACAGATTTATATGTTGAATGGAGAATTATTTTCCCATGCTATCATACATTACTGTAGTATGTTACAGCCGCAAAATCTATCATTGTGTGTGGCTGTGATGCTGTAGTAATACATAATGCCTTCCTCTGCTTATAATACAGTTTT
This sequence comes from Bombina bombina, assembly GCF_027579735.1. Lineage (NCBI taxonomy): Eukaryota > Metazoa > Chordata > Amphibia > Anura > Bombinatoridae > Bombina > Bombina bombina. The sequence continues at coordinate 166,994,369 of NC_069500.1, read as the reverse complement.
TCAACACTGGGTCATCGTGAGTTTTAATTTTAATTTTTTTAAATTAATTTGTGAAAACAAATTAAATGTTATTGTTTTCCAGGAATAGGACAAACACGTTTGTTTTTCCCCCATGATTTCTGAAGCAATGGTGATCTATTCAGAAAATGTAACTGATGAATATTGAATGTTTTAGCAGTCTATAACAAGAAATTTGATTTTACTTTTAAGATTATTTTAAAAGGTAAGGTTATCTGAGATAACTATTACATTTTATTTCACCAGTCAGTATATCTATGTGTAAGGCCTGTGATATAAAAAGTTTCAAGGAGGACTTGGCTTAACTATTCATAAAAACTGACCGTAAAATATTAAAAAGCAGCCTCATTTGCTTATTTGGCCCCTAAAAATAAAATTATTAGAATTAGAATGAACTTAATGTTAACACTAGTGAAAATCTTTCTTTAATGTAAATGATGTAGAAATGACAGAATTAGTAAATCTAAACAGAAGGTTGAATTATTTTTTCTCAAGGTTTAAAAGGACAGTCTAGTCAAAATTAAACTTTCATGATTCAGATAGCACATGCAATTTTAAACAATTTTCCCATTTACTTTTATCATCAAATTTGCTTTGTTCACTTGGTATTCTTTGTTGAAAGCTAAAGCTAAGTAGGCTTATATGCTAATCTCTAAGCCCTTGAAGGCCGTTTCTTATCTCAGTGCATTTTAATAGTTTTTCACAGCTAGACAGCGCTAGTTCATGTGTGCCACACAGATAACATTGTGTTCACTCCCGTGGACTTATTTATGAGTCAGCACTGATTGGCTAAAATGCAAGTCTGTCAAAAGAACTAAAATAAGGGAGCAGTCTGCAGAGACTTAGATACAAGGTAATCACAGGGCTAAAAAGTATATAAATATAATCATGTTGGCTATGCATAAGTTGGGAATGGGTAATAAAGAGATTATCTATTGTTTTAAACGATATCAGTTCTGGAGTAGACTGTCCCTTTAAGCATAAACATATCTCTAGAAAACTTATTTCAATATTTAGCATGTTTGTCAACACATTTAATGTGTGTCTAAGATGGATCAAGTGTATAATTCTGTGACTTCATTATAAATTGGGAAATTGCTTCAAATTTTCAAAGCCCATTATAGTTGTCTAGGAAATAAAACGTTTGACTCTATGATGAGTTCCTAACCTTGCCCCATATCCATCCCTTATTAGTCTCAACAGAGGTCACAATATAAGGAACTGCAGAACAATGTAAGTTTGGCTCACAAAATCTCAGTTGAAAGCCTTTTATTTAAAAAAAAAAATTGCAGCAAACAAGGTGTTAATTTGTGTTGAATGCTTACACACTTTGCTCGTAGGTTAATCTGTTGCAAGACAACAGAAATATCTTGTTATTGCAAGGCATTTTATGTCTCATTAAGCACTTCTAAAAGGGGAACTACATTACATATACTGTATGTGATGTTTATTGTGTATAGTGTATGTGTAGTATGTGTATCACTGCCCTGCATGCTACAGCATCACACAGACCAACATCTAGGGGTACAATTCTGAAAGCCTCTGCTGCCAAATGCTGCTGCTGAACATGTCTGAGCTGTTTGCTTCCACTGATTATGCTCAAAATATATTAGAATACTCAAATTTAAACCTTTATTCTTCAGCAGCAAAGCAAAATGTCAGAACTACAAGGAGTGCAGAATTATTAGGCAAGTTGTATTTTTGAGGATTAATTTTATTATTGAGCAACAACCATGTTCTCAATGAATTTTATTATTGAGCAAAGCTGAACAGTTTTGGAAGTAGTTTTTAGTTTGTTTTTAGTTATAGCTATTTTAGGGGGATATCTGTGTGTGCAGGTGACTATTACTGTGCATAATTATTAGGCAACTTAACAAAAAACAAATATATACCCATTTCAATTATTTATTTTTACCAGTGAAACCAATATAACATCTCAACATTCACAAATATACATTTCTGACATTCAAAAACAAAACAAAAACAAATCAGTGACCAATATAGCCACCTTTCTTTGCAAGGACACTCAAAAGCCTGCCATCCATGGATTATGTCAGTGTTTTGATCTGTTCACCATCAACATTGCGTGCAGCAGCAACCACAGCCTCCCAGACACTGTTCAGAGAGGTGTACTGTTTTCCCTCCTTGTAAATCTCACATTTGATGATGGACCACAGGTTCTCAATGGGGTTCAGATCAGGTGAACAAGGAGGCCATGTCATTAGATTTTCTTATTTTATACCCTTTCTTGCCAGCCACGCTGTGGAGTACTTGGACGCGTGTGATAGAGCATTGTCCTGCATGAAAATCATGTTTTTCTTGAAGGATGCAGACTTCTTCCTGTACCACTGCTTGAAGAAGGTGTCTTCCAGAAACTGGCAGGAGGACTGGGAGTTGAGCTTGACTCCATCCTCAACCCGAAAAGGCCCCACAAGCTCATCTTTGATGATACCAGCCCAAGCCAGTACTCCACCTCCACCTTGCTGGCGTCTGAGTCGGACTGGAGCTCTCTGCCCTTTACCAATCCAGCCACGGGCCCATCCATCTGGCCCATCAAGACTCACTCTCATTTCATCAGTCCATAAAACCTTAGAAAAATCAGTCTTGAGATATTTCTTGGCCCAGTCTTGACGTTTCAGCTTGTGTGTCTTGTTCAGTGGTGGTCGTCTTTCAGCCTTTCTTACCTTGGCCATGTCTCTGAGTATTGCACACCTTGTGCTTTTGGGCACTCCAGTGATGTTGCAGCTCTGAAATATGGCCAAACTGGTGGCAAGTGGCATCTTGGCAGCTGCACGCTTGACTTTTCTCAGTTCATGGGCAGTTATTTTGCGCCTTGGTTTTTCCACACGCTTCTTGCGACCCTGTTGACTATTTTGAATGAAACGCTTGATTGTTCAATGATCACGCTTCAGAAGCTTTGCAATTTTAAGAGTGCTGCATCCCTCTGCAAGATATCTCACTATTTTTGACTTTTCTGAGCCTGTCAAGTCCTTCTTTTGACCCATTTTGCCAAAGGAAAGGAAGTTGCCTAATAATTATGCACACCCGATATAGGGTGTTTATGTCATTAGACCACACCCCTTCTCATTACAGAGATGCACATCACCTAATATGCTTAATTGGTAGTAGGCTTTCGAGCCTATACAGCTTGGAGTAAGACAACATGCATAAAGAGGATGATGTGGTCAAAATACTCATTTGCCTAATAATTCTGCACTCCCTGTATGTGTACAGAGTTTTAGCTGTAGGTTCCAAATCCAAAAATACACAACCAATGTACTTCAAAAGTTCATATGCAGTCTTTGAGGGAGTAATAAAACTGTTGACTTTCAAAGCTTGTGTCTTTCTTTTCTGTTGACTTTCAAAGAAATGTGTTCAGATAATCCTAAATTACAAGAACCTAAAAAACATGGTCTAATATTGAATTGACGACTCCCACCAAAGGCACCTGTCCTCTTATTAAAATTATATATATATATATATATATATATATATATATATATATATATATATATATACATATATATATATATATATATATATATATATATATATATATATATATACACACACACACACACAGTTGTGCTTATATGTTTACATACCCTGGCAGAATTTATGATTTCTTGGCCATTTTTCAGAGAATATGAATGATAACACAAAAACTTTTCTTTCACTCATGGTTAGCGTTTGGCTGAAGCCATTTATTATCAATCAACTGTGTTTACTCTTTTTAAATCATAATGACAACAGAAACTATCCAAATGACCCTGATCAAAAGTTTACATAACTCAGTTCTTAATACCATGTATTGCCCCCTTTAACATCAATGACAGCTTGAAGTCTTTTGTGGTATTTGTGGATGAGGCTCTTTATCTTCTCAGATGGTAAAGCTGCCCATTCTTCCTGGCAAAAAGCCTCCATTTCCTGTAAATTATTGGGCTGTCTTGCATGAACTGCACATTTGAGATCTCCCCAGAGTGGCTCAATGAGATTGAGGTCAGGAGACTGAAATGGCCACTCCAGAACCTTCACTTTATTCTGCTGTAGCCTTGTGTTTAGGATCATTGTCATGTTGGAATGTCCAAGTACGTCCCATGCGCAGCTTCCGGGCTGATGAATGCAAATTTTCCTCCAGTATTTTTTGATAACATACTGCATTCATATTGCTATCAATTCTGACCAAATTTCCTGTGCCTTTGTAGCTCACACATCCCCAAAACATCAGCGATCCACCTCCGTGTTTCACAGTAGGAATGGTGTACCTTTCATCATAGGCCTTGTTGACTCCTCTAAAAATGTAGCGTTTATGGTTGTGTCCAAAACGCTCAATTTTGGTCTCATCACTCCAAATGACTTTGTGCCAGAAGGTTTGAGGCTTGTCTCTGTGCTGTTTGGCGTATTGTAAGCGGTATACTTTGTGGCATTTGTGTAGTAATGGCTTTCTTCTGGTGACTCGATAATGCAGCCCATCTTTCTTCAAGTGCCTCCTTATTGTGCATCTTGAAACAGCCACACCACACGTTTTCAGAGAGTCCTGTATTCCACCAGAAGTTATTTGTGGGGTTTTCTTTGCATCCCAAACAATTTTCCTGGCAGTTGTGACTGAAATTTTAGTTGATCTACCTGACCGTGGCTTAGTTTCAACAGAACGCCTCATTTTCCACTTCTTGATTAGAGTTTGAACACTGCTGATTTTCAATTCCTTGGATATCTTTTGTATATCCCTTTCCTGTTTTATACAGTTCAACTACCTTTTCCTGCAGATCCTTTGACAATTATTTTGCTTTCCCCATGACTCAGAATCCAGAAACGTCAGTGCAGCACTGGATGAAAGATACAAGGGTATGTCAGGAGTCCAGAAACTCATTGACCTTTTATAAACACACACTAATTACAAGCAAACAGATCACAGGTGAGGATGGTTACCTTTAATAGCCATTCAAACCCCTTTGTGTCAACTTGTGTGCATGTTATCAGGCCAAAATCACGAGGGTATGTAAAATTTTGAGCAGGGTCATTTGGGTAGTTTCTGTTGTCATTATGATTTAAAAAGAGTAAACACAGTTGATTGATAATAAATGGCTTCAGCCAAACACTAACCATGAGTGAAAGAAAAGTTTTTGTGTTATCATTCATATTCTCTGAAAAATGGCCAAGAAATATATATATATATATATATATATATAAATAACATACACATACCTATTACTGAATAGTTTCTATCAACCAGTGAGCAATAAAATAATGGGGTATAAGGTTTTTTCATTACTTTTTAATAACTCAGAACTGTTCATTTATGTAAGTAACATAATTAAAAGCATTCACTAATAGATTTATTTTTTGTTTTTCTTTGGTAGAATAACATGGGGAAAAGATATAACAGACCAGATTTACACATTACAAGGCAATCAAAAAGGTTAGATTCTAGCCAATGGATGAAAATTAAAATCGTTATATTTTTATATACAGATTATACTGTATATATCTATCTATTTACAGTATATATCTATATATATATATATATATATATATATATATATATATATATATATATAATACATTTTTGCTATTGACCCACTACTAAGAAGACCTGAGAGTGCATTTGCTTGCTTATATATATATATCAGTATATATATATATATATATATATATATATATATACACATACAGAGAGAGAGAATGATTTAAATATTTATATATATAAAAAACTGTCTACCGTTACTGCTTTATTTTGCTTTTATAGAGGTGTCCTGAATGCAGACATAAATAGCAAACAGGATAGCTGCTGTATTTTGTTCCCCAGCAAATTAAAACTTCAGTACTGATTAGTAGACAGTATTAAAGGGACAGTACACTCAAAAATAAAACATCAGTGGATTGGATAGGGCATGTGATTTTAAACAACATACCCTTTTACTTATATTATCAATTTTACTTTGTTCTCTTGATATCCTTAGACAATTCTAGGTCAGCTCAGCAGCTTGCACATGTCTTAAGCCATTTGGCAACTGTTTGCAACATTGTTTATATCAATGTTATACATAGTTGCAAACATTTCTGCCACAGAATGCTAAAGACACGTGCACGCTTCTAAGCTTCTATCAGCCTTCCTAGGTTTACTGTTAAAAAAAAAAGATACCAAGAGAATGAAGTAAATTTGATAATAGAGGTAAATTGGAAAACTGTTTAAAATGATGTGTTCTATCTGAATCATACAAATTAAATTTTAGATTTATTGTGCTTATAATAGATGACTGGTAGAATGAAAGTTTTCAATATAACAAGCACACAAAAAGTCTCCTAAAAACAGTGGACCATAGATTGTATTTTGATTTAAACTTTACCATCTCACAGCAAGAAAATAAATCCACATAAACATTAATATAGGAAGTACAAATTCTGGGACAGGATCTAATCTAATAACATACATTCTAATACATCTCAGTTAATGAATAACATAGCTGCCAACATCTGGAAAAATAACACTGCGGCAGAATAATTAAAGGGACATGAAACCCATACTTTATCTGTCATGATTCAGATAGAGCAGGCAATTTTAAACAACATTCCATTTTACTTCTATTATCTAATTTGCTTCATTCTCTTTGTATCCTTTATTAAAGGAGCAGCAATGCACTACTGGGAGCTAGCTAAACACATTTAAGTAAGCCAATGATAAGAGGTAAATATGTGCAACCACCAATCAGCAGCAAACTCCCACCTTCCCATCTAGGTATGCTTTTCAACAAAGGATACCAAAAGACCAAAGCAAATGAGATAATAGAAGTACATTGAAAATTTGTTTAAAATGTCATGACCCTTTAAGTAATCAGGTTACAGGAGAACTGACCACTACACACCAAACACACAAAATACATTTTTATATATTAATATTTTATGGTTTAATCAAATCTGTTAACGGCAGGAGATTTACATAAGACAGTTCTTCAAATTAGATACATTATTATGCACTTTGCCACAGAGTAAATTAAGGGGCATGAACACATTAGGTCAGCCAATGACAATAATCATATATGTGCAGCCACCAATCAGCAGCAAGCTCCCAGTAGTGCATTGCTGCTTCTGAGCCTACCTAGAAATTTCAACAAAGGATAAAAAGAGTACAACGCAAATTAGATAATGGAAGCTCATTGGAAAGATGTTCTATCTGAATCATAAAATGTATATTTTTTGGCTTATTTTCCCTTTAAGGGCTAGATTACTAGTGGTGCGTCAACTGTTGTGCACAAGCGAAAAGGGGTTCATTGCGTGTCGAAAGTAGCGCATGTATTACAAGTTGAAAGTAAATGCGTACGCTCAAGCGCAATTTCATTTAACGTGTGCCAGGATAGCACGACTTCTGAGCTCTAGTTACTGTTACGCTCGGATAAAAAGATGCACAAAACACATAAAAATACATTTAAAAGTACAGTTACACTCATAATAACACCATCTAATAAAACATATTTATAAAAAATATTTCAAATTCCATTTGAAATAGAAGCATTTTTGCAATATAATTCTATTATCAAAAATGCTGCTACTAAAAGTTATTACTGTTTTTTTGCGGCATACGCACATATCCTGTGATGGCACAAGCACCAGTATTCAAACACTATGCCTTCTCAGAGAGTAAGAAGCGGCTTGTATGGCACAAATGACATCTTCAGAAGCAATACACACCACTGCCCGCTCTCTGAGAAGGAGAGGTGTTTGAATACTGGTGCACAGGCCTTCACAGGCTATGTACATATGCTGAAGAAATATAGCAATAACTTTTACTAGAAGCGTTTTTGCTAATGGAAGTATATTGTAAAAATGCTTATATTTCAAATTGAAATGCACCCGCGCATATTTATTTTTTGACCTTTCTATCCCTTTAACCTTTTACTGCCATTATGGCGTTGTATTCCGTCCAAACGGCGCTGGGTTTTAGTGCCGTTAGGACGAAATACATAACCGTTTGGCTGTCCTGAAGCCAAAGGCGCTTCCTAGATGTGATCGCAGTCTGGAGGACGTGCCTAGCGTCATACCGACGCCCCCTGACCCGATCCCATAATTGAAATCTCGCGATCGCAGGATTGAAATTTGTCTACATCGGAACGTTGTTCCGATGTAGACATTATGACCCTGTAATGAAAGGGTTAACATAGCGATACATACATACACATGTCTAAATATAAATATATATGTTTATATGTATGTACATATGTATTTCTATGTGTATACAGTATATGTATTTACAGACATATACATATATACAGTATATATATATATATATATATATATATATAAACACATAAATACAACATATGTATACATATATAAACATATTATAGACATATATGAAAACATGTAAAATCATATTTATGCAATATTCATATTTAATAAAGTGTTTAACTATGTAAATATTTGTCATTCCAATAAGAAAATATATTTATTAACACATATTCATATATATAGGTATAAATATTTTACAAAAAAACCCCATTATATATACAGTATATATATATATATATATATATATATATATATATATATATATATATATATATAGAGAGAGAGAGAGAGAGAGAGAGAGAGAGAGAGAGAGAGAGAGAGAGAGAGAGAGAGAGAGAGAGAGAGAGAGAGAGAGAGAGAGAAATATTTATTTATGAATAAATAGAACATATTCTACTATGTGAAGAACATTGGAATGTGAAATATTTACAGTAAATACCTAAACCCTTAAATATGAATATTGCATAAATATGATTTTACATGTTTTCATCTATTTTCATGTCAGGTTAGCACAAACAGGTTTGTGCAACTTGTTGGGTGTTAGCCAGCCCCCACACACACACACACTTTTCACACTCCATTAAAGTATATGGGGGAATATGTTAAAGCAGTCGCGATATTCCGAGTTCGGTTTTTCACTTGTGCAAAAACGTTTTACTTTCAAATTGTAATACGTGAGCTATTCGATGCAAGCAAAAAGCTTACTTCTTGCGTAGTTAACACGCACTACCACTCCACTTGTAATCTAGCCCTAAGTAAACAGGTGTAGAACTGACTACTACACCCAGAACATAAAAAATAAATTGCAATATATTATATTTTATTATTTAATCACTCCAAATGATATATTGTATTATTATGCTGTTCTAAAGTAAAGGGCAGAAGACTCAAATGCCACAATATTTATAGTGTCAAATTCAGGATCAAGTGAGTGTCACCTTTACTCTATATCCCAATTTTTCTATGGCTTATTTGGTCTCATCATATGTTCCTAAAACGTGTTGTTTCTTAAAGGGACAGTAAAGTCAAAATGAAACTTTCAAGATTCAGATAGAACATGCAATTTTAAACAACTTGAAAATGTACTTCTATTATCTAATTTGCTTTGTTTTCTTTGTATTCATTAAACAGCAATACACTAATAATAGTTGGCTACACATATATGCCTCTTGTGTTTAGCTAGCTCCCAGTAGTTCACTGCTGCTCCTTCAAAAAAAAAAAAAAGGATAACAAGATAATGAAGCAAAATTGATAATAGAAATAAATTAGAAAGTTGTTTAAAATTATATACTCAATTCATGTTCCTTTATCCCAATACACAAAATTGTTCACATGCAGCTATCGGCTAGATTATGAGTTTTGCGGTATGAGTGAAAAAGCAGCGTTATGGCTCTTTTTCACTACCGCTGTTATTACGAGTCTTGCAGGTTTAGCTGCACTGCACACTTTTTTGGCCGTATCGCAACGTAACTACCGCAGCTTTCCAAAAGTCCTATTTCAATGGGACTTCCCTTGTGCCGGTATAACGAGTTTGCCTGGGAGGCCAAAAAGTGAGCGGTACAGCCAATACCGTCAAGATCCGTACCGTAAACTGAAACTCAGTAGTTATGGGTTTTATGCTACAACGCCATAACATAAAACTCATAACTAAAGTGCTAAAAAGTACACTAACACCCATAAACTACCTATTAACCCCTAAACCGAGGCCCTCCTGCATCGCAAACACTAAAATAAAATGATTAACCCCTAATCTGTCACTCCGGACATCGCTGCCACTATAATAAACATATTAACCCCTAAATCACTGCATTCCACTAGTTAAGTATTATTAACCCCTAATCTGCTGTCCCTAACAGCGCCACAACCTACTTTACTGTTATTAACCCCTAACATCGCCGCCACTATACTAAAGTTATTAACCCCTAAACCTAACCCTAAGTCTAACCCTAACACCCCTAACTTTAATATAATTAAAATAAATCTAAATAAAAATTAATATCATTAACTAAATAATTCCTATTTAAAACTAAATACTTACTTATAAAATAAACCCTAAGCTAGCTACAATATAACTAATAGTTACATTGTATCTATCTTAGGTTTTATTTTTATTTCACAGGTAAGTTTGTATTTATTTTAACTAGGTAGAATAGTTACTAAATAGTTATTAACTATTTACTAACTACCTAAAATAAATACAAATTTACCTGTAAAATAAAACCTAACCTGTCTTACACTAACACCTAACCTTACACTACAATTAAATAAATTACATTAATTAAATACAATTAACTAAATTACAAAAACAAACATTAAATTACACAAAATAAAAAAGAAATGATCAAATATTTAAACTAATTACACCTAATCTAATAGCACTATCAAAATAAAAAAGCCCCCCCAAAATAATAAAACCCCTAGCCTACAATAAACTACCAATGGCCCTTAAAAGGGCCTTTTGCATAGCATTGCCCTAAAGAAATCAGCTCTTTTACCTGTAAAAAAATAATACAAACAACCCCCCAACAGTAAAACCCACCACCCACACAACCAAATCCCCCAAATAAAATCCTATCTAGAAAAAAACCTAAGCTCCGCATTGCCCTGAAAAGGGCATTTTTGTATGGGCATTGTGTTCTTTTTCCGCTTAAACCCTAAGCTAAAAATAAAACCCACCCAATAAACCCTTAAAAAAACACTAACCCCCGAAGATCCACTTACAGTTTTTGAAGACCGGACATCCATCCTCAACGAAGCGGCAGAAGTCTTCATCCAAGCCGGCAGAAGTCTTCATCCAAGCGGGCCGAAGTCTTCATCCAAGCCGGCAGAAGTCTTCATCCAAGCCGGCAGAAGTCTTCATCCAGACAGCATCTTCTATCTTCATCCATCCTACATAAATTTAATAACCCCTAATCTGCCGCCCTCAACGTCGCCGCCACTATAGTAAAGTTATAAACCCCTAAACCTAACCCTAACACCCACTAACTTTAATATAATTAAAATAAATCAAAATAAAAATTACTATCATTAACTAAATAATTCCTATTTAAAACTAAATACTTACCTATAAAATAAACCCTAAGATAGCTACAATATAACTAATAGTTACATTGTATCTATCTTAGGTTTTGTTTTTATTTCACAGGTAAGTTTGTATTTATTTTAACTAGGTAGACTAGTTAGTAAATAGTTATTAACTATTTACTAACTACCTAGCTAAAATAAATACAAATTTACCTGTAAAATAAAACCTAACCTTACACTACAATTAAATAAATTACATTAATTAAATACAATTAACTAAATTACAAAAAAAACAACTAAGCTCCCCATTGCCCTGAAAAGGGCATTTGTATGGGCATTGTGCTCTTTTTCCGCCCCAAACCCTAAGCTAAAAATAAAACCCACCCAATAAACCCTTAAAAAAAACCTAACACTAACCCCCAAAGATCCACTTACAGTTTTTGAAGACCGGACAACCATCCTCAACGAAGCGGCAGAAGTCCTCATCGAAGCCGCCAGAAGTCTTCATTAAAGCGGACAGAAGTCTTCATCCAAGCCGGCAGAAGTCTTCATCCAGACAGCATCTTCTATCTTCATCCATCCGGCGCAGAGCGGCTCCATCTTCAAGACATCTGGCGCGGAGCATCCTCTTCAATCGATGTATCTTCCAGAATGAAGGTTCCTTTAAGGGACGTCATCCAAGATGGCGTCCCTTGAATTCCGATTGGCTGACAGAATTCTATCAGCCAATCGGAATTAAAGGGTAAAAAATCCTATTGGCTGATGCAATTCTGTCAGCCAATCGGAATTCAAGGGACGCCATCTTGGATAATGTCCCTTAAAGGAAACTTCATTCATTTTTTTTTTACAGGTAAAAGAGCTGATTTCTTTGGGGCAATGCCCCGCAAAGGGCACTTTTAAGGGCTATTGGCAGTTTAGTTTAGGCTAGGGTTTTTTTATTTTGGGGGGGCTTTTTTATTTTGATAGGGCTATTAGATTAGGTGTAATTAGCTTAAATATTTGATAATTTCTTTTTTATTTTGTGTAATTTAGTGTTTGTTTTTTTGTAATTTAGTTAATTGTATTTAATTAATGTAATTTATTTAATTGTAGTGTAAGGTTAGGTGTTAGTGTAAGACAGGTTAGGTTTTATTTTACAGGTAAATTTGTATTTATTTTAACTATTTACTTACTAGTCTACCTAGTTAAAATAAATACAAACTTGCCTGTGAAATAAAAATAAAACCTAAGATAGATACAATGTAACTATTAGTTATATTGTAGCTATCTTAGGGTTTATTTTATAGGTAAGTATTTAGTTTTAAATAAGAATTATTTAGTTAATGATAGTAATTTTTATTTAGATTTATTTTAATTATATTAAAGTTAGTGGGTGTTAGGGTTGGACTTAGGGTTAGGTTTAGGGGTTTATAACTTTAGTATAGTGACGGCGACGTTGGGGGTGGCAGATTAGGGGTTATTAAATTTATGTAGGTGGCGGCGACATTGGGGGCGGCGCCGCGGCAGATTAGGGGTTAATAAGTATAATGAAGGTGGCGACGGCGTCGGGGGCAGCAGATTAGGGGTTATTAAATGTATGTAGGTGGTGACGACATTGGGGGCAGCAGATTAGGGGTTAATAAGTGTAATGTTAGGTTTTTTTTTAGCCGGCTCTCCCCATTGATGTCTATGGGGAAATTGTGCATGAGCACCTAAAATAAGCTCAAAGCAGCGCTGGTATTTGTGTGCGGTATGGAGCTCAATTTTGCTCAATGCTGCAATATTGCAGCGCTATAGGGAAGTGAGTTAAGGAATTAACTTGCAAGTTAGCACAGAGCTGCTCATAACGCAAAACTCGTAATCTAGCCATATGTAATAACTTATTAACATTGCTTTAAAAACAAATAAGCCATCACTGTTTATTATATTATTTATTTTAATTGTTTATTTTCCTAAGACACTCACATTTTTACAATGTTGTACACACAAACAGATTGCAGCAGACACATCTTGTCAAAATTAAACAGCATATTGGTTTTACATTTTACTTTTTAAGTCTTTAGTAGTAAAATGAATAGCAGACTTGTGATCTCATTTCAATTTAGTATTCCATTTCAAGGTGCAGTAATCATAAAATACACTCATGATTATCTATACAGCTAAAATATAGAACACTTGCGTCTACAAAAAAAATATTATCTTATAGTCTCCATCATAGCCTGAAAATCTGGAAACAGGCATTCGAATGATATCACATTTTAAAACATTATATAACATTTATGAAAAAAAGATTGAACAAGAACATTGTGTGTGCGCGCATGTGTGTTACTTGTCAGGAGAAAAATTTTTACTAATCCATTTAAAGGGACATGACACACAAATGTTTCTTTTGTGCTTAAAATACAACATACAATTTGAAACAACTTTCCAATTTACTTCTGTCATCAAATTTGCTTGATTCTCTTGGTATCCTTTGTTGAATGAGCATCAATCCACTGCTAACTGAACAATATTGCTGAAACAATAACAAGAGGCATATATGTGCAGCCACCAATCAGCTGCTAGCTCTCAGTAGTGCCTTGCTGCTCCTGAGCCTACCTAGCAATGCACTACTTGGAGCTTGTCTTGCCATTATCGAACCCAATGTGTTCAACTAGCTCCCAGTAATGCATTGCTGCTCTTCAATAAAAAGGATTCCAAGAGAATAAAGCAAATCTGATAAATTATTTAATCCTGAAACAAACAAAAAAAATGGGATTTCATGTCCCTTTAAAGCGGTATGAAAAGCAAACATTTTTCTTTCATGATACAGATAGAGCATGCGATTTTAATCTACTTTCTAATTTACTTCTATTATCATTTTCTTTGTTGTCTTAGCAACTTTTGTTGAAAAGCAGCGACGTATGCTTAGTAGCCAGCCCATTGCTGGAGCACTATATGGCAGCAGTTTTGCAAGACTGTTATCCATTTGCAAGAGCACTAGATGGCAGCACTATTTCCTGCCATGCAGTGCTATTATAATATATTCAGAACAGGATAGGAAATCCCAAAAGGAGGTGCGCTGGTGTAGGGTAGAAATTGCAAAATCCTCAATGTACTCCGGCAGCACTCACGAGTAACAATCCATATAGGACATCTATGCAGATAAAAACGTAAGAAAAGAGAGGCGCCAAGGCATAGGACAGTACCGTTGGATCAACAAAGAGAAAGATGACCCCTCCCCAGGTGATCAGAATACTCACAAGCGGAGCGACACTATCGTGTCGGTATGGGGGTGTGTGCAATAGGGCCGCACTCTGATTGGATAATGCAGGGTATTTAGTGAGAGGAATTTTAGTAGTATTCACAGCCTGATGAAACAGCCACTAGCTGAGAAACGCGTTGCTGTAATTGTTTTTATGTACTTTTTATATTAAATTGATTTCTCCTTTTACCCATGCTGTGCTGAGGCGTATTTTTCAATAATTATATATTCACGCTAGCTAGTGAGCTAGCCCGTAGCTTCGGCACTTCAATAAGACTGTTGCTGGGAGCGATTGGGAGGAACCGATACTGTGATTGGACAAGGAGCCTGTCTGTCATCTAGCCACAGCGTGTCTGCCGGGCGACTCCTAATAGTTCCGGTTTGCCCATACCAACACGATAGTGTCGCTCCGCTTGTGAGTATTTGGATCACCTGGGGAGGGGTCATCTTTCTCTTTGTTGATCCAACGGTACTGTCCTATGCCTTGGCGCCTCTCTCTTCTTATGTTTTTATTCTAATATATATATTTTTGTCGGAAATAAATGAATGCTAATAATTATAGCACAACCTACTGATGGCACAAATGGTAGTTATGCCCCTGTCTATCAAGAATTATGCAAGAATAATAAGAACAAATATAATAAAATAAATCTGGGAATGGATTTATAAATTAATAATTGTAAAAAGAAAATATTTTATTAGTTTGTTGTAAAAGAACTAAATTAATAATTTATACTTGAAGTATAAAAATAAAACATCTGGATCTATAAGTATTTTAAAAGGACATTAAACATGCATGCACTGTGTGCCACAATTTTGAAACCTTAAAGGGACAGTCTACTCCAGAATTTTTATTGTTTAAAAAGATAATCTCTTTATTACCTATTCCCCAGTTTTGCATAACCAACAGTTATATTAATATACTTTTTACCTCTGTTATTACCTTGTATCTAAGACTCTTCTGACAGTTCCCTTATCACATGACTATTATCTATTGACGCGTTTCAGCCTGAAGAAACAGTAACATTACTGAGAAACGCGTCGCTATATTTTATCTATGTGTTTAATAAACACTTGTTTTTAAGTTTTCCTAAGTTACTTGCTATTTTTTATCCACTTTTTTCATTCACAATAACAAACCTTTTTTGTGGTTGTTAACCACACCCTGAACTCTGCAAGCAAGCTGAAAGATACACCACACACCTGGTTTCACTTGATCGTGGAGGAGAGCTTGCCAGACAGCTCAGAGGCTGTGGCCTGCCTAGTCTGCACTACATTACAGTGCTAGACCACAAGTGAGTGTAATTTATCCACCTATTAGCAAAATATTTTTATTCATACAGTAATTATGCTGTGTGGGGATTGTCTCTTATATTTATAGAGCACACATCAGAGTGAAACACACTCCTTTGCAGTTGTTCCTGTCATATATACCTGGAGAGAGTTTACCGGACAACTCAGAGGATCCGGTCTGCTTAGTTTGCACTACATTACAGTGCTTGAATACGTGAGTGTATTTGAATCAAAATTGTATATCTAGCATATATCTGCAGAATCACGCTATGTTGGCGCCTTCTCCTTTTTCTATAGATATGATTTGAAGTGAATGGCCATTACTCTGAGCAGAGCAGCCTGTTAAACTCTGTGTGTGTTTCCAAAAACACCCATTTTAATTGGACTTTTATTCAACAAATATATACTCTTTTTTTTCTCTAATTTTTGCACCTTAAAGTATATCTATATAGGTTATATTTTATATATGCATTATTGTAATTTGTATTTACACATTACATATTTACATATCACTTATTGCAATTCTGGGTAACAATTTATACCAATATTTGTTTCCCCAGTCATTGCAGATTGGTTAATCTTAAAGTGATAGTGCCCCTTTTTACACTTTATTGTGTTTAATAGACACTTTGAGTATCTATTCACACCAAGCATCTGAGTCTTTACTTGTGCAGAATTGCTCAATTTTAAAGTGATAGCGCCCCTATTTACACTGTTTTGTGTTAACCTTTTTTACAATCTTAATAGTCCCTTTTTTAGTAATAACATTTTTTGAAGTTTAAAAAACAAAACAATATATATAATTAAATAACCAATAAGTAGACTACAGAAGGCATGCAAGCCACAAATAGGTAGCTCAAACTTTGAAATTGTAAAATAAACTGGATGATTTATTCAGCGTGCAGTAAGCATTGCAAATCTTAACAAGGCTGCATCGGGCAGATCCGACGCGTTTCACGCATGCTCAAATGCACTATATCAGAGATCTCAGGAGGTAGGTTATAACAGTTTGCATTCCCAATGTAGCTCATAAATCACTAGCATAAAGTGAAGCAAAATAATAAAAGTAGCATACTGATTATAAATAGAAGAACTGATTATTTTTATATGCAATGATCTTAACCGGTAAGAAAGATTCATATATATCAGTGGCGGAAATCCTGGCCCTGCAGACCCTACAATACTGGGGGGCCACCCTCCTGTTCAGCTCTTCAGGGCCGGTAGGCCACTGGAGGGTTGCATCACATGCTGAAGACCAGTAGCAGGGAGCAGAGGGAGGATACAGCACATTTTGCAAAGCCGCTCCACTGCAGACTGGGGGGGTTAAGGGGAAGGTTAGGGCCCAGGGGGAGCCTAGAACAACAATTGCTTAGGGGCCTAGAAAACAATTGTTCCACCCTGATATATATATATATATATATATATCTTAGCATGTAGGCCTACGAGCCCAGCTCCTTCATGAGAGCTGAATTACAACAGTGCAGGACCCTCTTTCCTTTTGTCTCCTATAATTGTTACCTTGCATATTAGACCCATGTTTATAGAGATGCCGAATCTATTGGTGCTCTACAAATAACTGATAATAATAATATTATTATTACATCTCAACGATTTGTACTGTCAGAGTCTGTTAAAAAAAAAAAAAAATCTGTAACCAAAGCATTAAACTACTTGTAGACTAAATAAGTAGCCTCGCCCCCTTAACATAATGATTGTTCACGTCCCAACCATTTTAAACAAAATATCCATAACAAAATATATAAAAAATTAAATAAAAACAGCATTGGGGAAAGTTTACAGAGTGTTACATCTCAAGGCCATTTCTCAACTGAGTTATATCAGGTGGTACTAAACACACTAACCAGGTTTTTTACGAATGTTTTCTGAAGAGCCATCTGGTCATAGATTAAACTGAGATACATTACAAAATGCAAAGATAACATGTGTGCAGTGTGTGCGTAAAGCGATACCAGGTGTCCAGTATGTAACCAGTAAGAACATTATTTAAACTGAGTGTGTAGTAAAACATATGTAAACAAAATGGACACTTATTTAATTATATCTCAACTGATGTCTGATTTAGGCGTATGCCTGACAGGGTCTTCAGAATCATGGGACTAATCTGAGGTCTGATGTGGGCACATAACTGACCTGGTCTTCAGAATCATGGTACTAATCTGAGGTCTGATGTGGGCACATAACTGAGATGGTCTTCAAAACCACGGGATTAATCTGAGGTATGATGTGGTCACATAACTGACCTGGTCTTCAGAATCATGGTACTAATTTGAGGTCTGATGTGGACACATAACTGAGATGGTCTTTAAAACCACAGGACTAATTTGAGGTATGATAAGGCCATATGGTTGATAGTGGCTGCATGGCTGTGGGTTTAATATGAAGTCTGATGTGGGTATATATTTATCATGGGCAATGGAGTCTGTTCTTAGTTCCAATGTAGGCATATGTCGATACGAACTTTGGCAGTTTTGGGAGTGCACCCTCAGTTCTTAAAGGTGTTAATAGTCAAATATTTTCAAGGTGGTTCCCTTTTTACATATTCTTTAATCTAGTGTAAGGAGAGATGTTAATAGGAGAAAATATGAATTAAAATAAAACAGGTTTAAGTATTACAAATTGTGATCCACACTAGTAATGGCCTCAATCTTTGATTAGTAGCTATGTAGCATTAGTTTTAGCTACTCCAATATGTTAGGGCTAAGCTCTTATCATAACCCTACCTAAAGCTTTGTCCTTATCACCTGTTGGCCATACAGCTGGCAGCCCTGTGTGGGAAATTTGAAATGGAAATTTAAGTTTCTATACTTTGTCTTCTGGACTATTATAGATACATTTGGTGCTCATTATTTACCTTTTCAAGCTTACTTAGACTAGGTTAAGTTGGTCCGCTAAGTATTTCTAATGCATATGTAATATTTTATTATTATTATACTTTATTTATAAAGCGCCAACGTATTCTACAGTGCTGTCCATGGGTACAATTTATTTAAATAAAACAATGATACAAAACTTGCAAGATGCAAAACAAAAATGAAAAACAAATACAGTAGGAATTGAGGGTCCTACTCCCATGGGAGTTTACAATCTAATCAGCAGTAAGGTAAAGCACTCTTATTAGTTAATAAAAATACAGTGAAATAGTTTGTAACTTGCCACTGTTAACCCATTGCTATATGTGCTATAACAACTTAAAAGGGGTATTTATCAGTCAGGGCAAGGCTAGGAGTAAGAAAATACAGTTTTGAAAGGAAGAACGGGAACTGACATGTTAAAAGTTATTAAACATTTCATGAGATATCCAGTTACATTGTAAAGCTAAACTACATTTTCCTGTTCTTTGTCAGATTGCTGACACTAAAGGGGTAAGTGAGCACATAGTGGACAAGTCTGTATCAACTGTCTTCCAATTTTGGTTGTTCTTAGCAGCCAGAGATATGTTAAGCCTCTTTTTAGTACAAAAGCTGCATATCTTAAATCTCAGTTCTCTCTAGGAATGAAAAGAAGCTAAAGACAGCTCTGACCTCGCCCCCCCCCCCTTTTCCAGATCGTGCACAATAAGGGATAGGGGCTCTTGTTTGGATGCCTCTGCTTTTCCGGCTAAACTCCTGTTTGTTCAGAACAAATACAAAAAAAATGGGGGGGGGGGGGTCAGTATGATGACAGCGAAACAACTTAAGAACCACATCTCTGAGGTGGCAATTACTGGGGTCAACCTTCAGACCAGAATTCAAAGAGGAATTCAAATCAATATTTAACTTTTTTTTTAAAGAGCAAATAAAACATTGCAAAAAAAGTGGTGATCCTTGGCAATACGAGAACTTCTGGTAGCCATTAGAACTTCCAAATAGAATTGCAATATAAAAAAGCTATAGGACAATTTCATTACATTCATAAAAGATGTGTCAGAGTATGTGAATGTGTGGTAGACAAGCATACTGTACCTGGGTACTTTCATTATTAGCTTTCACTGACATACAAATCACACACACACTGATGCCTATATACGTTTGGCACAACAACTGTGCATGCATAAAATATGTTAAGCCAAGGTCCACATTGTAATAAAATAATGTTGAGAAAGGTAAACAAAGCAGACAACAAGGTCCTTCGGCCCCTCTCATGTTCACATCTCAGATCAGACACCTGGCCCTGAAGCCCCTCTATAGGTCATATGCCCTCATCCGCATACCTGGGAACTTTCCAATAAAGCTCATACAGAAATCTCTGTAAATATTACATTTTCCTTGCACCAGTTGCTCTATATACAGAAAAAGAAAACCAAGGCTAATTATTTGAAGAAATGGAATATAATGGTTGAATGTCTGTTTAACCTTGAGATTACTATAATTAACCCCTTA
Source organism: Bombina bombina (assembly GCF_027579735.1). Taxonomy (NCBI): domain Eukaryota; kingdom Metazoa; phylum Chordata; class Amphibia; order Anura; family Bombinatoridae; genus Bombina; species Bombina bombina. The sequence continues at coordinate 166,974,149 of NC_069500.1, read as the reverse complement.
ATGACCACAGCACTTTTTCATTTTCTGTCCGTTTGGGACCAAGGCTATTTTTACATTTTTGCGGTGTTTGTGTTTAGCTGTAATTTTCCTCTTGCTCATTTACTGTACCCACACATATTATATACCATTTTTCTCGCCATTAAATGGACTTTCCAAAGATACCATTATTTTCATCATATCTTATAATTTATTATAAAAAAAATTATAAAATATGAGAAAAAAATGGAAAAAACACACTTTTTCTAACTTTGACCCCCAAAATCTGTTACACATCTACAACCACCAAAAAACACCCATGCTAAATATTTTCTAAATTTTGTCCTGAGTTTAGAAATACCCAATGTTTACATGTTCTTTGCTTTTTTTGCAAGTTATAGGGCCATAAATACAAGTAGCACTTTGCTATTTCCAAACCATTTTATTCAAGATTAGCGCTAGTTACATTGGGACACTGATATCTTTCAGGAATCCCTGAATATCCCTTGACATGTATATATTTTTTTTTAGAAGATATCCCAAAGTATTGACCTAGGCCAATTTTGGTATATTTCATGCCACCATTTCACCGCCAAATGCGATCAAATACAAAAAATCGTTCACTTTTTCACAAACTTTCGGTTTCTCACTGAAATTATTTACAAACAGCATGTGCAATTATGGCACAAATGGTTGTAAATTTTTCTCTGGGATCCCCTTTGTTCAGAAATAGCAGACATATATGGCTTTGGCATTGCTTTTTGGTAATTAGAAGGCCGCTAAATGCCGCTGCGCACCACACGTGTATTATGCCCAGCAGTGCAGGGGTTAATTAGGGAGCTTGTAGGGAGCTTGTAGGGTTAATTTTAGCTTTAGTCTAGTGTAGCAGACAACCCAAAGTATTGATCTAGGCACATTTTGGTATATTTCATGCCACCATTTCACCGCCAAATGCGATCAAATAAAAAAAAAAGTTCCCTTTTTCACAAACTTTTTGTTTCTCACTGAAATTATTTACAAACAGCTTGTGCAATTATGGCATAAATGGTTGTAAATTTTTCTCTGTGATCCCCTTTGTTCAGAAATAGCAGACATATATGGCTTTGGCGTTGCTTTTTGGTACTTAGGCCGCTAAATGCGCATCACATGTATTATGGCTAGCAGTGAAGGGGTTAATTAGTTAGCTTGTAGGGAGCTTGCAAGGTTAATTTTAGCTTTAATGTAGAGCTTAGCCTCCCACCTGAAACATCAGACCCCCTGATCCCTCCCAAACAGCTCTCTTCCCTCCCCCACCCCACAATTGTCCCCGCCATCTTAAGTACTGGCAGAAACTGCCAGTACTAAAATAAAAGCTATATTTGGGCTTTTTTTTTTTTTAAAGAAAAGGCATATTTACATATGCTGCTCTGTAGGACCCCCCTTTAGCCCCCAACCTGACTGATCCCCCACCAAACAGCTCTCTAACTCTCCCCCTCTGTCTTAATGGCCGCCATCTTGGGTACTGGCAGCTGTCTGCCAGTACCCAGTTTAGAATAAAATTGATGATATTTTTTAATTTTTCCCCTTTTCTGTAGTGTAGCTCCCTGCCCCACCGAAGACCAACCCCCCCCCCCCTCCTAGATACCTTCGATTTATATTTTTCAAATTAAAATACCCCTTTCTCAAACTTTTATATTTTCTGTAGTGTAGCGTTCCCGCCCGTGCGCGCCCCCATCGGCCCTGCCCCCGATCCCGCCCCCCTCTACATTACCCGGCCCATCGATGGCCGCCCACCCGCCTCCCAAGTCGGCTCCCACCCACCAACGATACCGGCCATCGATGTCCGGTGCAGAGAGGGCCACAGAGTGTCTCTCTCTGCATCGGATGGCCATCTAGAGTTATTGCAGGATGCCTCCATATCGAGGCATCACTGCAATAACCGGAAAGCAGCTGGAAGCGAGCAGGATCGCTTCCAGCTGCTTTCCACACCGAGGACGTGCAGGGTACGTCCTCAGGCGTTAACTGCCTTTTTTTTTTGAGGACGTACCCTGCACGTCCTCGGTCGTTAAGGGGTTAAAGGGACATTAAACCCAATTTTTTTCTTTCATGATTCAGATAGAGAATACCATTTTAAACAACTTTCTAAATCACTTCTGTTATCTAATGTGCTTCATTCTCTTGATATTCCTTTCTGAAAAGCATATCTAGATAGGCTCGGTAGCTTCTGATTGGTGGCTGCACATATTTTCCTCATGTGATTGGCTCACCCATGTGCATTGCTATTTCTTTAACAAAGGATATCTAAAGAATGAAGCAAATTAGAAAATAGAAGTAAATTGGAATGTTTTAAATTGTATTCTCTGTCTGAATCATGAAAGAAAATGTTTGGGTTTAATGTCCCTTTAAAGGGATATTAACTTTTTTTTTAAAAATGTATATTTAAACATGCATTTGGGTTCTGTTGCTTTCATCTAAAACACGATAAACTAGCAGTGAACAATTGCGTGTGTCAAACAAAAAATGTTGACGTATTCAAGCAACAAGCATTACTGTAAAGATGAGAAAGGCTTTAAATTTGCATTATTCAATAAAAAAATCCAGCTTAGTTCTAATAAGATGATTGACTCTTGTATCAGCCAATAAGTATTTAAGATTCACTTTTCTTCTAAGCCAATCTTGGTCCAACAGAAAAACAAACAAAAAATCTTTCCTTGTAGAAAATAAGCTGCTGCTCTTCTGCTGCATGAAGACGTTTATTTAGGATATATTGTGTGAATGGTTTTTCATTAACAAACTAATTCCAAGCAACTCCATGAGTGAATATTAAAAGAAACAAAATATTTTCAAAATGTTCTCACAAAAGACTATTTATGTCTTTGCATGTCTAATTTTTTTATATGTATATCAGAAACCACCACGACATTGAAAATGATCTGCATACAAAATAAAAGCTTTAAAATAATTTAAAGTTGTCATTTTGTTAACAAACGGCTAGATTACGAGTTTTGCGTTATGAGTAAAAAAGCAGCGTTATGGGTTATAACGCTGATTTATCACTACCGCTACTATTGCGAGTCTTGTAGGTCTCACACACATTTTTGGCCTTAACGCAAATTAACTTACGCAATTTGCCTAAAGTCTTTTTTCAATGGGACTTCCATAGTGCCGGTATTACATGCTTTTTCTGACAGGCCAAAAAGTGAGCGGTACAGCCTATCCCGCAAGATTCGTAACGCATTCTAAAGTCAGTAGTTATGGGTTTTACGCTACAAAGCTGTAGCATAAAACTCATAACTAAAGAGCTAAAAAGTACACTTACACCCATAAACCCCTAAACCGAGGCCCTCCCGCATCGCAAACACTAAAATAAAATTATTATCCCTAATCTGCCGCTCCGGACATCGCCGCCACTATAATAAACATATTAACCCCTAAACCGCCGCACTCCCGCCTGGCAAACACTAGTTAAATATTATTAACCCCTAATCTGCCGCCCCCAACGTCGCCGCCACTATACTAAATTTATTAACCCCTAAACCTAAGTCTAACCCTAACACCCCCTAACTTAAATATAATTAAAATAAATCTAAATAAAAATTCCTATCATTACCTAAATTATTCCTATTTAAAACTAAATACTTACCTGTAAAATAAAACCTAAGCTAGCTACAATATAACAAATAGTTACATTCGGCTAGATTTAGAGTTTGGCGTTAGCCGTCAAAACCAGCGTTAGGGGCTCCTAACACTGGTTTTGGGCTACCGCTGGTATTTAGAGTCAGTCAGGAAAGGGTCTAACGCTCACTTCGCAGACGCGACTTTTCCATACCGCAGATCCCCCTACGCCAATTGCGTATCCTATCTTTTCAATGGGATCTTTCTAGCGCCGGTATTTAGAGTCTTGGCTGAAGTGAGCGTTAGAAATCTAACGACAAAACTCCAGCCGCAGTGAAAAGCCAGGAGTTAAGAGCTTTCTGGCCTAACGCCGGTTCATAAAGCTCTTAACTACTGTGCTCTAAAGTACACTAACACCCATAAACTACCTATGTACCCCTAAACCGAGGCCCCCCACATCGCCGCCACTCTAATACATTTTTTTAACTCCTAATCTGCCACCCCCACTATCGCTGACCCCTGCATATTATTTTGAACCCCTAATCTGCCGCTCAGTACACCGCCGCAACCTACGTTATCCCTATGTACCCCTAATCTGCTGCCCCTAACACCGCCGACCCCTATATTATATTTATTAACCCCTAATCTGCCCCCCCAACGTTGCCGCTACCTACCTACACTTATTAACCCCTAATCTGCCGACCGGACCTCGCCGCTACTATAATAAAGTTATTAAACCCTAATCCGCCTCAATAACCCTATAATAAATAGTATTAACCCCTAATCTGCCCTCCCTAACATCACCGACACCTAACTTCAAGTATTAACCCCTAATCTGCCGACCGGACCTCACCGCTACTCTAATAAATGTATTAACCCCTAAAGCTAAGTCTAACCCTAACACCCCCCTAAGTTAAATATAATTTTTATCTAACGAAATAAATTAACTCTTATTAAATAAATGAATCCTATTTAAAGCTAAATACTTACCTGTAAAATAAACCCTAATATAGCTACAATATAAATAATAATTATATTGTAGCTATTTTAGGATTAATATTTATTTTACAGGTAACTTTGTATTTATTTTAACCAGGTACAATAGCTATTAAATAGTTAATAACTATTTAATAGCTACCTAGTTAAAATAATTACAAAATTACCTGTAAAATAAATCCTAACCTAAGTTACAATTAAACCTAACACTACACTATCAATAAATTAATTAAATAAAATACCTACAATTATCTACAATTAAACCTAACACTACACTATCAATAAATAAATTAAATACAAATACCTACAAATAAATACACTAACTAAAGTACAAAAAACAAAAAAAGAGCTAAGTTACAAAAAATTAAAAAATAATTTACAAACATTAGAAAAATATTACAACAATTTTAAGCTAATTACACCTACTCTAAGCCCCCTAATAAAATAACAAAGCCCCCCAAAATAAAAAAAATCCCTACCCTATTGTAAAATAAAAATTGAAAAGCTCTTTTACCTTACCAGCCCTTAAAAGGGCCTTTTGCGGGGCATGCCGCAAAGAATTCTGCTCTTTTGCCTGAAAAAAAAACATACAATACCCCCCCCAACATTACAACCCACCACCCACATACCCCTAATCTAACCCAAACCCCCCTTAAATAAACCTAACACTAAGCCCCTGAAGATCTTCCTACCTTATCTTCACCACGCCGGATATCACCGATCGGTCCAGAAGAGCCTCCGAAGTCTTCATCCAAGCCCAAGCGGGGACTGAAGAGATCCATCATCGGGCTGAAGAGGTCCATCATCGGGCTGAAGAGGTCCATCATCGGGCTGAAGTCTTGATCCAAGCGGCGGCTGAAGAGGTCCATCATCGGGCAGAAGTCTTCATCCTATCCGGGCAGAAGAGGACATCCAGACCGGTAGACATCTTCATCCAAGCAGCATCTTCTATCTTGGAATCAGCCAATCAGATTCAAGTTCAATCCGATTGGCTGATCCAATCAGATTGAGCTCGCATTCTATTGGCTGATCGGAACAGCCACTAGAATGCAAGCTCAATCTGATTGGCTGATTCCATCAGCCAATCAGAAGTTTCCTACCTTAATTCCGATTGGCTGATAGAATACTATCAGCCAATCGGAATTCGAGGGACGCCATCTTGGATGACGTCATTTAAAGGAACCGTCATTCGGCCAGTAGGCGTCGGTAGAAGAGGATGGATCCGTGTCAGCTGGAAGAAGATGGCTCCGCTCCGGATGGATGAAGATAGAAGATGCGGCTTGGATGAAGATGTCTACCGGTCCGGATGTCCTCTTCTGCCCTGATAGGATGAAGACTTCTGCCCGATGATGGACCACTTCAGCCGCCGCTTGGATCAAGACTTCAGCCCGATGATGGACCTCTTCAGCCCGATGATGGATCTCTTCAGCCCCTGTTTGGGCTTGGATGAAGACTTCGGAGGCTCTTCTGGACGGATCGGTGATACCCGGCGTGGTGAAGATAAGGTAGGAAGATCTTCAGGGGCTTAGTGTTAGGTTTATTTAAGGGGGGTTTGGGTTAGATTAGGGGTATGTGGGTGGTGGGTTGTAAAGTTGGGGGGGGGTATTGTATGTTTTTTTTTCAGGCAAAAGAGCAGAATTCTTTGGGGCATGCCCCACAAAAGGCCCTTTTAAGGGCTGGTAAGGAAAAAGAGATTTTCTATTTTTATTTTAGACTAGGGTAGGGCATTTTTTTTATTTTGGGGGGCTTTGTTATTTTATTAGGGGGCTTAGAGTAGGTGTAATTAGCTTAAAATTGATGTAATCTTTTTCTAATGTTTGTAAATTATTTTTTTATTTTTTGTAACTTAGTTCTTTTTTTAGCTATATTAGGGTTTATTTTACAGGTAAATATTTATCTTTAAATAGGAATAATTTATTTAATAAGAGTTAATTTATTTTGTTAGATAAAAATTATATTTAACTTAAGAGGGGTGTTAGTGTTAGGGTTAGACTTAGCTTTAGGGGTTAATACATTTATTAGAGTAGCGGTGAGGTCTGGTCGGCAGATTAGGGGTTAATACTTGAAGTTAGGTGTCGGCGATGTTAGGGAGGGCAGATTAGGGGTTAATAAATATAATATAGGGGTCGGCGGTGTTAGGGGCAGCAGATTAGGGGTACATAGGGATAACGTAGGTTGCGGCGGTGTACGGAGCGGCAGATTAGGGGTTAAAAATAATATGCAGGGGTCAGCGATAGTGGGGGTGGCAGATTAGGGGTTAATAAGTGTAAGGTTAGGGGTGTATAGACTCGGGGTACATGTTAGGGTGTTAGGTGCAGACGTAGGAAGTGTTTCCCCATAGGAAACAATGGGGCTGCGTTAGGAGCTGAACGCTGCTTTTTTGCAGGTGTTAGGTTTTTTTTCAGCTCAAACGTCCCCATTGTTTCCTATGGGGGAATCGTGCACGAGCACGTTTTTGAAGCTGGCCGCGTCCGTAAGCACCGCTGGTATTGAGAGTTGCAGTGGCGGTAAATATGCTATACGCTCCCTTTTTTGAGCCTAACGCAGCCCTTCTGTGAACTCTAAATACCAGCGGTATTTAAAAGGTGCGGGGAAAAAAACCCAGCGTTAGCTACGCGGGTCGTTACCGACAAAACTCTAAATCTAGCCGATTGTATCTAGCTTAGGGTTTATTTTTATTTTACAGGCAAGTTTGTATTTATTTTAACTAGGTAGAATAGTTACTAAATAGTTATTAACTATTTACTAACTACCTAGTTAAAATAAATACAAATTTACCTGTAAAATAAATCCTAACCTGCCTTACACTACAACCTAACATTACACTACAATTAAATACATTAATTAAATACAATTACCTAAATTACACAAAATAAAAAACAAATTATCAGATATTTAAACTAATTACACCTAATCTAATAGCCCTATTAAAATAAAAAAAGCCCACCTAAAATTAAAAAAACCCCTAGCCTAAACTAAACTACCAATAGTCCTTAAAAGGGCCTTTTGCGGGGCATTGCCCCAAAGAAACCAGCTCTTTTACCTGTAAAAAAACCCCCACAAACAACCCCCCCACCAGTAAAACCCACCACCCACACAACCAACCCCCAAATAAAATCCTACCTAAAAAACCTAAGCTCCCCATTGCCCTGAAAAGGGCATTTGGATGGGCATTGCCCTTAAAAGGGCATTTAGCCTTATTGTTGCCCAAACCCTAAGCTAAAAATAAAACCTACCCAATAAACCCTTAAAAAAACCTAACACTAACCCCCTGAAGATCCACTTTGAAGATCGGACATCCATCCTAAATGAAGCCAGGAGAAGTCCTCAGCAAAGCGCCAAGAAGTCCTCAACGAAGCCGGGAGAAGTCTTCATCCAAGCCGGCAGAAGTGGTCCTCCAGATGGGCAGAAGTCTTCATCCAGACGGCATCTTCTATCTTCATCCATCCGGTGAGGAGCGGGTCCATCTTCAAGACATCCGTCGCGGAGCATCTTCTTCCTGCGACGACTAACGATGAATGAAGGCTCCTTTAAATGACGGATTGGATCAGCCAATCGGAATTAAAGGTGAAAAAATCCTATTGGCTGATGCAATCAGCCAATAGGATTGAGCTTCAATCCTATTGGCTGAGCCAATCAGCCAATAGGATTGACCTCGCATTCTATTGACTGTTCCAATCACTTCTTGCCTGATAACGCCGGGTTTATGAAAACCTGTAATATCAGAGCTGTATCTAAGTGAGCGGTGACAATAACGTGCAAGTTAGAACCGCACCCCTCATAACACAAAACTCGTAATCTAGCCGAAAGTTTATCCTGTTTTGCTGTCCAGGAAAGCACCCCTTGAAAAGTCTCTTTAGTGTTATTTATCTAATCAAACATTGGGGAAAATAAAAAAAATTAAAATACATTGCAATTTTTTTTTTTTAAATATCCTTTTAAATTTTGAGTCTCAAGGTCAAGACAGAATATTGATTTTGTCATTCCAAAGCAAGAGTATGGGATAAACTGAAATGCTGGCATCTTATTGAAAAAATACTAAAATCTAAATTAATAAACAAAACACAGAGACCTCCATGAAATAAGTTATGATTGGCGTCACACATCTTTATAGGTAGTTATGACCACTCACAGATAGATTCCTAAATTTAAACCTGTAAAATTGTTGTTAATTTATAAAAACACATGATTTTATTTTTAATATATGCATAGTATTAAGGTGACAAGATGTCCTGAATTTTTCCAGAATTTTTCAGGTGCCTTTTATTGTCCAGAATTTGCCTTGCAGATTATTGTACTAATAACTCTTACTTATTTAGTGCAAGAAATCACTGTTCCCTCTAAGGTGTGCGCCCTCACAACTTATTGGGAACAGTAATTTCTTGTGCTAAATAAGTAGTTCTCATTTTTGCGCCATCATATTCTAAATAAGTAGTGCTCATTTTAGGCCACCCTGCAGTCTCAGGCAGACTGTAATGTTCCAGCAGAGAATGTGAGTGAATATTAATGTCATATCATTGTATAGGTCAGCAGCTAGTTTGGTCATTCAGTTTGCTGTGGTATGTTGTGCATTTATAGAAGTGCTACTGTTGCTTTACACTAACAAATAATCCTTTTTGTTCATCAATAGATTTAGATAGTTTTTTTTACCACCTCCTCAGCATTTATGAGGAGTCACAAATTTGAGTCTGAGGTTTTCCATCAAATTTAGGTCAGGGAAATCTGGTCACTTTAATTATATATCAGCAATATATCTGCATACAACATTTTTTTGCATAACCAACACGGTTATATTAAAATACTTTTTACCTCTGTGATTACCTTGTATCTGAGCATTTGTAGACTGCCAAGGGTTATCTAACGGTTGTTTACAGACTTACGTTTTATACAATTAGTGCTGACAAGAATAACTCCACAGGAGTGAGCACAATGTTGTCTTTATGGCACTCATGAACTAGCCCTGTCTGAATGTGAATAGCTGTAAGAAATGCATACGATAAGAGGTGGCCCACAGAGGCTTAGAAACAGTCAGACTTTTAGAGGTTTAAAGGTTATAAAGTATATTTAAGTATATTAATATAACAATGTTGACTGTGCAAAGTTGGAGAATGGGTAGTAAATGCATTATCTACCTCTTTAAACAATAAACATTTTTGTGTAAACTGTCCATTTAAATGTATTTATAAGATTTCTTTAGGACCATAGTAATATTTGTAAACCAGCAAACTGAAGACAATAAAATCCCCCCTTAACAGATCTGCTACTAGTTAACATTGCTCTTCTGGTTTGTGTTGAGACTAATCTCCCAGAAGGGACTAAAGAGCGCACAAGTCAAATGACTATTTTCTTTGAAACAGAACAGCAAATTCACAAATGAACGAACAGCAACTTCATACATGAACAGCAAATCCATAAATGAATGAACAGAAAATCCATAAATGAATGAACAGAAAATCCATAAATGAACGAAGTACATAAGGACAACTAATCTAGGTCAGTTATGTTTATAGAAATAAATGTACTACCAATCAACAGTCCAAAATAAATAACATACTCAAAGGGGCCTATTTATTAATGTGCGAGCGGACATGATACAATGTAGCGTATTATGTCTGTCGCACATCGATAAAAGCCGACAGCATACTCTGTTGGCATTTATCATTGCACCAGCAGTTCTTGTGAACTGCTGGTGCAATGCCACCCCCTGCAACTTTGCGGCCAATCGTCCGCAAGCAGGGGGTGTCAATCAACCCGATCGTATTCAATCGGGTTGATTTCTGTCCGCGGCCTTAGAGCAGGCGGACAAGTTCTGATTCCAGGGGCATCAAGCTCCATTCGGAGCTTGATAATTCGGCCCCAAAGAAAGTGACAAACCTGTCATAATAACAAAACAGAAGATTAAACAGTAAAAATGTTGCAATAAATATAACCAATTAATTAGAAATTCACATATATTATCTATATTTGAGAGGGCAAAGACAGGGAAATGGTAGGCAGGAAATATACTCACTTCCTGCTTTTAATACAATTCAGAATATGTGGTCACCTCCAGAAAGAGAGCAAGCATAACAGAATAGCATGGTTAGTCAAAAAATTATTCAACATAAAGAGCATAATTAGAAGACTATTCCTTTAAAAACATGTAACAGTAACATCTTAAAGTTGGGAATATCTTAGTTGCAAGGTTAGTTAACCTATGGTTGGATATGGTATTACACCCTTTCGTGGAGGCATTGATCAGTTTCCTTAGAGATACCAAGCATCTAGTGAACTTGACAGAAGATCTACAATGGAGTGAGGACTCCTATAGATGGGCTACCATCGATGTTACTGCCCTCTATTCTTCCATCCCCATGAAAAGGGTATGGAAGCTGTTGCCTTCTTTTTAAGAGGATGGTCTGATTTTTAAGTCGACTTTCAAAAGGTTTATTTCACGTGTGGTAATGTTTCTTCTCACACATAACTTTTTTGAATTTGAGGGTATTTTTTACCTCCAGAGATGTGGGACAGCAATGGGGGCCAAATTTGCCCCCTCCTACGCCAAACTTTTTATGGGTTGGTGGGAGCTGTCGAACATATTTGGTGATGTCAATCCATATAAAAACAATATAAGATTCTATCGTCGATTTATAGACGATTTGATTCTCATTTGGGAAGGCAATGAGATGGAACTGAGGTCTTTTGTACAGAGTATCAATGCTAACAATGTGGGAGTTCAATTTACTTTTGAGACCCACCCGAATAAGATCAATTTTTTTGATATATCATTGACAGGTACAGGAGAGGGTAAGATAACCACTAGCCTCTACAGAAAACCCATATTGAGCAATTCCTTGTTGCATGCTACAAGCTGTCACCCAAAGCATGTACCATAAGCAATAGCGAAAGGTCAATACATTAGGGTGAAAAGGAATTACTCTGATAAGGTTGAATGTAAAGTACAGATGGAAGATGTTAGCAGGCGCTTAATTCAAAGGGGCTATCCACGCAAGATTATCAAGAAAGCATATTATGAGGTTACTAAACTCAATAGATCAGAGCATTTGAAGGAGAAACCTAAGAAGTCAGGGACTAATGTAGGAGTAACATTTGTCACCAATTACAGTTCCCAATACGAAGAAGTGTGTAAGATTGTGAGACATCACTTCAATATGCTTATTGCCGATGACAGATTCATGAAATGTGTACAGGAAGAGTTAGGATGTTCCTATCGAAGGAACCGTACCCTGGGTAATATATTGTCCCCGACAGTTCTGAAGAAACCAATATCCCAGGCTAGTGCCTGGCTAACAAGTAAGGGATCCATTAGATGTGGCAGCTCCAGATGTGGAGCTTGCGACTATCTGATCATCTCTGACCACTTTGATTCATCGGTGACAGGAAAAACATATGAAGTGAACTGTACATCAGTATTTGTGATAGATTGCATCACATGTACACGGTGCAGAAAACAGTATGTTGGACTCACCACAAGAGATATTAGATCTAGGGTGAGGGAGCACCTTTCTACTATTCGTGTGGGAAAAGCTACTACCACCCTGGTGCATCATTTTGCTCAGGTACATAAACAAGACTTATCTTGTTTCTCATGGCAACCCATTGACATGATCCCCTGTTCCCTGAGAGGGGGCAATAGAGAGATCATGCTCCGGAAGAGGGAGATGTTGTGGATCTTTAAGTTAGAAACCAGGGTCTCTCAGGGTTTGAACTCCGAATTTGATCTCATTAATTATTGGGAGTAGTCTGTCACAAGATACTGGTAACCTGGGGTCCACTACATCTCTCTCTTCTCATCTGTACATATTTGCAAGCTCTGAGGTTTTCTGAGTCCCTTAACCATACTATGATATATATATATATATATATATATATATACACACACTTTTGAAGGGATGAACTACCACTTTAACTCATTGTTTGCACTATCTTCTTATAAATTATTTGGGAATGTAAGTTTATACTAACTAATGCAATAATACCATCACTCTCTACATAAAACTATCACGCTTTAATTGGAATATTATTTAACTTAATTTACCTTAATCTATGTGATTTCTTATATATATATATGTATGTATTTATACCTACTCTATGTATTTAGATCAAATCCACAGGATGGTGCATTTGCATTGTTTTAATTAATACATTATAGAGTATAGGGTCAATATCATATTATGCAATAACGCTTTACACAATATAATATAGTATAGTTTAGAACACATTATGCCTTTTTCCCGAGTGCCATCTTATAATCTCCCAAACTCCTAATTGCCCTGTCCTAGACTCATTACACAGTTCTAAGGGCTATACGTATTGTCACTACGTGTTATACATTGTGAGTGTTTCTAAGATGTCCACCATTTGTTCTGTTCCAGGCATGTGAGAGTTACACCATGTGGGTGTGTCCTTTATTTTAATGCTATGTTGGTTTTAACCAATGATGTTTAGTTGACCTGTGTATAAATTATGCACCTGTGACTGGCAAACCTATGCTATGATTACGGCATAATGCCGAAACGCGTAAGCCTGCCAGCCCTGAGGTGTCCATGCATCTCATTTCTGCTGCTATTTTGACCAATGTTTTAAATTGGAAATTGTGAATAAATGCTACGTTTTACATAGCTGATTGCTCTTTATTTGTACTTTTGGGAATCATAGTTAAATCATAAGCCACGCCTGAAAGAAACAAAGTTCTTGGCAGTAGGTTTTCTATTGATAGAAAAGTTAAGTAAAAAAGTTGACAATACACACTGATAGTGCTGTAAAAGAAATAAGGCTCCCTTGCCATGAACCAGCAACCAGGCCGAAGTAGAACATTATCTAGTACCTGGGCCTCAAGGTTCAAGCAACAGGTTGTCTTTTGTCCAGGAATATACTGAAATGGAAAAACCAACTAGCTGCAAAGGAGAGATCTTTTCCAATGTGTCCAGAAGGAGAATCAAGAAAACCAAGAAAAGTATCAAAGACACTTTTAAAAAATCAAGAAGCTAGAGGTTGTAACATAAAAGTATAAATACCTCTGGTTACTAAGGGGTTAATATATATGTAAGAATGATCTGATATTATATAGAATGACTAGTGTCTAACAGAGTTTTGCCTAGAGATGTAGACATAGGTGTTTATGGAGCACAGTCATTCAGAAGATGAGTAAAACATGGAAAATACTGCCCCATCATTAGATCTCTCCTCTATCTTAGCAGTTAGTTTGTATGGGGGATGCAGAAAACATGCAACCTCCTAAAATGTTTCATTTTTTTTGTCAAGAAATGTGAAAAGAACTAGGAAATTCCACAAAATAATGCATGTAATTTATGACCTGTGAATGTAAACCCATTGCTATAACTTTTGCTTACTCTCACTGACACATAAAAATATTTCTTTCTTACAGACCAAACTCAGACATTCATTATGGAATAAATCAGAATCCCTGAAGTTTTATGTGATGGGATCATCACTGTCTCCTCCTTGTTCAACATCTGTGTCAAGGACTCAAGCCTTTACCCAAACTGATAAGATCATATGGACCTAAGCAGTGATACATAAATAAGAAAAATAAAAAGACTACAAAAAACTTGCACATAAGATCACAAATTGCTTCAAAGAGACAAAGAGACTGGAATAAAGCAAACCTTCTACAACTCCCCACAGACATTTTCATTTTCAGGCAAAATATTTGACACATTAGTGTGTCATAGAAATTACTCATTCATAAGAGATTATGAATGAGCTAATTTTTTTTTTAAACACCGTAAGTACTAAGTATATTAGCAAAAACACACTCACTTTTTGTTTTATTATATTTCTTGTGTAACAAGAGACACATTTGTGTGTCACTTAAGTTTAAAAACATATATAGAGGTGTCACAGGGCAAATAAGCTCTGTTCTAGAATGCGGTTGTTAAAGGGACATTAAAACTTAAAACTGAATCCTCCATTAAAAAGTTTAAAGGTAATGGTAAACTTACCCCTTTGTATAAAAAGATCCTGAATGTTAGCGATATTTTAGAGTTTAATTATTCAGTTTTAATGAAGATGCGCTTTAATAATGTAATGATGAAATTAAAAAACCCGCACTCTGGCTGCCCACTTCTTTTTTTTTGTAAGATAACAATTTTACACATAGAAATTATGTGAATGCTGTATGGCATCTGGAACTTGCTATCTACTGTAGACATACCATTCAAAGTTGCCACACACTCATTTACATAATTGGGTATTAAAATTTCTGGGGAAAGAACATGGCGGCCTGGCACTGCCTGACTTGGAACTCTATAGTTTGATCTCTTTGGCGAGGTTTTGTGTAGGTTGACTTGGGGCGTGGGATTACTTCTCTCAGCTTGACCTCGAAGAAAATATTTTATACCCATACTCACCCATAGCCCTCCTCCACGGTCTCAAAACCATTCCCAGATCAGTTAAAAATGTAGCCACAGTATATAATTTATTGCTTGCTTGGCAGAAGGTAGTTGCAAAGTTGGGTCTTCATCACGCAATTTCCAATTACCAGATCACCATGGGGAATCCTGAATTTACTCCAGGAATCCAAACGAAGATATTTGAAAAATGGGCTAGTTTGGAGCTTCTCAAGGTGGCACAATTTGTGGATTTTAACCTATATGCAGTTAAATCCGTTTCTGCTACGAAAGAACAGCATCTTTTAGATAATAAAGACTTCTTTGCTTATCTTCAGATCAGACACTATATTTCCAATCTTACCACCCTATATGGTTGGAATTGGAAATGGGCAAAATTAGATTCCTGGATTAAATTAGTTCTTTGTTCTATCTCTCCCTGGTATAGATGGTTAGCGGGAATTAGAGGATAAGATAATTTAACCTATATATTTAATAAATGGCAACCCTTATTAACAAATCTCCATACTCTTGATATAAAATATTCTATTAATAGGGAAACCACACTATCAGCTTCTTGGAGAGAATCTCATCTCAAACTATTATATATGACATATTATACCCTGTACAAGGGATAAAAATGGCACAACCTAGATTTTAATAAATGCAGACCTAATGCATATGCTATGGGATTGCCCGAAAATAAAGCAACTGTGTTTAAAAGTTCAATACTGGATTAACACGGCTCTTAAAATGTCTTCTTTTACTTTTTCCAAGTATAATATAATCCTCCTCTTTCCCTATAATAGTGCTATGCCTAATAATAAAATTATCAACTATTGCATTTTGTGCATAAGAAGCCTCATCTTTCATAAATGAAAAGATAAGACAATACCCAAATTTACAGAAATTATGAGCTTTATCAAAAAACAATGCATAATTAAACAGAAAGATACAGATAATAATGTAGATTCACAAGTACGCTCTTTTATTGGGAAATGGTCGTTTTTTATCCAATTGGTCTCTAAGGAAGAACAAGATATTATGATTTTTCCATTCAGGAATTCAGAGCGAATTTTATTGGGAATTTGGTAGGCTCGTGGATGGTACCTTGAGGAGTAGAGAGAGGGGAGGATCAAACAATATTGGATAAATATTACTTTTTTTTGTTTTGTCTTATGTTACTATAATAACAAGATAACTCTTACTAATAGAAAATGTTTTCTTGCATTGTAAATCATCATCCCACAATATGGTATTTTCTTTGTTTTGTATTTTTCTCTTTTTTTTGTTAGTAAAAATATAAAAACCCGTACAATGTGTACAATGAAAGGAAATGATACTGATTTCAGGCTAAATGAAAATGAATATGGTGTATATTCCTATGCTTTTTTCTTTTCTATGCGCCCTGCGTGGCGTCTAATTGATGTACTTATCCCTTTTCTTTTTTTTCCTCTTTTTTGTAAGTTGTACACATTGTCAGTACTAAATAAAGATTTATTAAAAAAAAAAATGTAAAAAATATTTAGATATCTTTTCCTATATTACACACTTTTCCTGCAATTTCCCTCTAAAGATTGTGTTTTTTTCACAGCCCCAAGAAGACATGGAGTGCAGTTTGCAGAATTTATAATGTTGCCACATGTTGCATAGTGATTGTTTTATTTCTGTAGGGGCTCATAGATATATGTCCCTACGTAGCTATAGCAAAGGAGATAACCAATGCTCAAGTCATTTTAAGGTCTATGTCACTGGATGGCAAATCAACAGATTTAGACTTCAAAACATGTATTTTGTATGCAGATGTTTTAGTGCAATGCTTAAAATAACGATGCATACATTTAGAAAAATGACTTTAATATCCCATAAAAGTACTGTAAGATTAGTAGCACTTTGATCTACATCAGGTAAAGATTATACTTACTTTGTCTGTCTCAGATTCTATAGCTTAAAAGTATAGGACTCATTACAACCTTTAATGCAAAGTAGAAATTAAAACAACAAAGTCAATACATATGATACAACGGATTATCCAAAGAATATTATATCTATTTTAGCCCAGAAAGATGTAATAATAAAAATATATATGTTACTTATATTACCCCATTTTGACTGTATTCCAGCACATCTTCATCTCTATGTTAGTAGGTCAAATATTCATATGAAACAACATGTAAGCCCACATACTGGAGAGCTTGGGGAACAGGCTTCTTGTAGAACAATTAGTTATGACTGTACACACAATATGACTCTTCTCAACACATCAGTCAGACACATTTGAACTTCTAACAAATCTGCATCCAACCCAAACTGAATAGGAAAAGAAGTGGCCATATTCAACCCTTTGTCCTATGGCAGTATGTTTCTAAGTCAGGGTCCGTTCCAAAAGGGGGGGGGGGGGAGGCATTGACGTGTATAGAATGCTGTGCCCCCTCAAAAAATATTGATATGATATATATACGCTTTAAAAATAATAAATAAAATAATGAATTGTTATGTAATGCTGCATGCTGGGGGCGGAGTTAGCTGCCAAATTGTGAGGATGCATCACGCATCTACAAGGAGCTCCTTGTATTAATTTTACCTAAGGTATTCATTTTACCAATCATGAGTTACTCATTTTCTTAACCCCTTAATGACCACAGCACTTTTCCATTTTCTGTCCATTTGGGACCAAGGCTATTTTTACATTTTTGCGGTGTTTGTGTTTAGCTGTAATTTTCCTCTTACTCATTTACTGTACCCACATATATTATATACCGTTTTTCTCGCCATTAAATGGACTTTCCAAAGATACCATTATTTTCATCATATCTTATAATTTACTTTAAAAAAAATTATAAAATATGAGAAAAAAATGGAAAAAAACACACTTTTTCTAACTTTGACCCCCAAAATCTGTTATACATCTGCAACCACCAAAAAACACCCATGCTAAATAGTTTCTAAATTTTGTCCTGAGTTTAGAAATACCCAATGTTTACATGTTCTTTGCTTTTTTTGTAAGTTATAGGGCCATAAATACAAGTAGCACTTTGCTATTTCCAAACCATTTTTTTTTCAAGATTAGCGCTAGTTACATTAGAACACTAATATCTTTCAGGAATCCCTGAATATCTATTGACATGTATATATTTTTTTTTAGTAAACATCCCAAAGTATTTATCTAGGCCAATTTTGGTATATTTCATGCCACCATTTCACCGCCAAATGCGATCAAATACAAAAAATCGTTCACTTTTTCACAAATTTTTTCACAAACTTTTGGTTTCTCACTGAAATTATTTACAAACAGCTTGTGCAATTATGGCATAAATGATTGTAAATTTTTCTTTGGGATCCCCTTTGTTCAGAAATAGCAGACATATATGGCTTTGGTGTTGCTTTTTGGTAATTAGAAGGATGCTAAATGCCACTGTGCACCACACGTGTATTATGCCCAGCAGTAAAGGGGTTAATTAGGGAGCATGTAGGGAGCTTTTTGGGGTAATTTTAGCTTTAGTGTAGTGTAGTAGACAACCCCAAGTAATGATCTAGGCCCATTTTGGTATATTTCATGCCACCATTTCACCGCCAATTGCGATCAAATTAAAAAAAAAGTTAAATTTTTCACAATTTTAGGTTTCTCACTGAAATCATTTACAAACAGCTTGTGCAATTATGGCACAAATTGTTCTAAATGCTTCTCTGGGATCCCCTTTGTTCAGAAATAGCAGACATATATGGCTTTGGCGTTGCTTTTTGGTACTTAGAAGGCCGCTAAATGCCGCTGCGCATCACACGTGTATTATAGCTAGCAGTGAAGGGGTTAATTAGGAAGTTTGTAGGGAGCTTGCAGGGTTAATTTTAGCTTTAGTGTAGAGATCAGCCTCCCACCTGACACATCAGACCCCCTGATCCCTCCCAAACAGCTCCCTTCCCTCCCCCACCCCACAATTGTCCCCGCCATCTTAAGTACTGGCAGCAACTCTGCCAGTACTAAAATAAAATATATATTTAGGCTTTTTTTTTTTTTTTAAAGCATATTTACATATGCTGCTGTGTAGGAGCCCCCCTTAGCCCCCAACCTGGCTGATCCCCCACCAAACAGCTGTCTAACCCTCCCCCTCTGCCTTAATGGCCGCCATCTTGGGTACTGGCAGCTGTCTGCCAGTACCCAGTTTATAAAAAAAAAGTGTTGCTTTTTCATTTTTTCCCCATTTTCTGTAGTGTAGCTCCCCTACCCACCAAAGAACAAACCCCCACCCCCTCCTAGATACCTTTACTGTTGTTTTTCTTTTTTTTAATAAACAGCTGTACCTGAAACTTTTCTGTAGTGTAGCGGTTCCCACCCGCTCCCGCCCCGTGCACGCGGCCGCCCGCCACCCAGCGTGCACGCGCGCGCGCCTGTGCGCGCCCCCGATCCCGCCCCCCTCTACATTACCCGGCCCATCGATGGCCGCCCACCCGCCTCCCAAGTCAGCTCCCACCCACCAACGTTACCGGCCACCGATGTCCGGTGCAGAGAGGGCCACAGAGTGGCTCTCTCTGCACCGGATGGCCATTTAAGGTTATTGCAGGATGCCTCCATATCGAGGCATCACTGCAATAACCGGAAAGCAGCTGGAAGCGAGCAGGATCGCTTCCAGCTGCTTTCCACACCGAGGACGTGCAGGGTACGTTCTCAGGCATTAACTGCCTTTTTTCTGAGGATGTACCCTGCACGTCCTCGGTCGTTAAGGGGTTAAACAATAGAGCATGATAAGAATGATTGTTCGCCTGGCCTAAGATCACAGTGCACTTTTGAGGCGTCGATAGAAGCCGGTAGCCATTTATAGACATATTTATGATACAATCATATTCTTATAGGTTCACAGTACATAGGTTGTATTAAGTAGCCTGATATTCGTTAGTTATTGCAAAACAGGTATAGCTAAATCTAATCTACAAATTTACCAGTACCTCAAAACCCAACAGAAAACATTGAAGGCCATGCCAAGCATACGGACTGCTTTCAAACGCGCGTTAACTTTTGATGCCTCCACTGCCATGTGCGAGAGCTTGTTCTCGACTCTTAAAAACGTTTTCACAGATCATAGACGTGCTATGCTTTATGTACGCAAACCCCTATTAGTACAGCTGGAATTTGAAAGGGGTCTCACTCACAAGTGCACAAATGAGTGGAAAGACATTATTTTGAAGAGGTTCCATTAGGACACGCGTCGCCTTCTACTATACTAATGGTGAGTCGAGCTTTGTTTGATTTTGCATTTATGCCATGTTTGAATGTAAACACCAGCCTTGGTGCCTTGTTGTAATTGTAAGTGTCAGACCTATTATATAACCTAAAGGCACTTTTAACTGTTATTTTCAAGGCGTAAAGGTCATGAAAATATTGCATTGAAAAAATATTTGTTGTAATACGATACAGCCGTGTGCTGAGCTGTAGGGAACATGCTTTCAGAAAACCTTTCTTTGTTGTTGCTCATGTGGTTGCCTGTATATATTTTTTTTGTTTTGTGTATTCGGTGACAGACCGTTTGTTGTAGTTGTACCTGAGTTCGGAATTAAATGGCACACTAGTTTGTGTGCCAAAAGATAAAAGTTGTCCAGACTCAATTATTCCCATGCTCCCCCATTTCATTCGTTCTGGAGCCGACCCTGTTCTACGTTGCTATGTTTCTTGATTAAAGGGATACTGAACCCAATTTTTTTCTTTCATGATTCAGCTAGAGCATGCAATTTTAAGCAACTTTCTAATTTACTCCTATTATCAATTTTTCGTAGTTCTCTTGCTATCTTTATTTGAAAAGGAAAGTCCAGTACCCTGGACAGCACTTGTTTATTGGTGGATGAATTTATCCAACAATCAGCAAGAACAACCCAGGTTGTTCACCAAAAGTGGGCCGGCATCTAAACTTACATTCTTGCTTTTCAAATAAAGATACCAAGAGAATGAAGAACATTTGCTAATAGGAGTAAATTAGAAAGTTGCTTAAAATTGCATGCTCTATCTGAATCACAAAAGAAAAAATTTGGGTTCAGTGTCCCTTTAAGGTTGTTGGTTCTTAAAATACAGTGACACAAAGCCAAGGATCATTATTTTATTAAGATAAATAAATCCATAGACACTGAGAGGCCTGATTAGAGAATATAATTTGTCCCCTTTTATTTAGGAATTTGGTTATAAATCAAGAATAATGTATTATAAGTTTATTTTCTTTATTTTTCTACCTTTATCTTTGGCTTTTTCTTTTACCTTTTTCTACTTATTATTTTGGTAGTGGGGTTATTTGCTATTTAAGTAAATAAATTTAAGAAAATGTATATACTCATTTTAATTTTTATAATTTGGGAAAGGGACATATTGCTGTTTTATGATGCTATAGCATTTGGAGATGAAATAAAATATGGATTTATTTCTATTGGAGTGGAATTGCTTTTTTGCCCCTAGGTTTTACTGCCATACTGCCAGTAAGATTATTTTTGTAGATTATTGCCATTTTGGACCAAAGCTCTCAATAAGGTTTACTATCACTGTCCTAGGCACCCCCCCATAATTAGAGTCCTAATTAAACTGAAACAATATTGTTCAATACTCAGGAAACAGCTAAAGGTAACAGACTTTGAATACACTCTTCAAAGCTACCACCATTTCTTTTAAGTTGAAAGTTTGACTCTTAATCTAATAGGTCACTGACAATATGGGAAAGTAAATGTCAGGAGGGGGATGACTATATAGATCCATTGCATATTTGGTGGCCATGCCTGAAATTGCTTCCTTTATGGAGTGCCTGTTACCACATTTTTTCCTCCTTTCAGATTAAGGCGCCTAGACTACCGGAGTTTG
Source organism: Bombina bombina (assembly GCF_027579735.1). NCBI lineage: Eukaryota > Metazoa > Chordata > Amphibia > Anura > Bombinatoridae > Bombina > Bombina bombina. The sequence continues at coordinate 166,952,402 of NC_069500.1, read as the reverse complement.
CTATCTTACATCTAGGAATCCAGGCCTTACCCAAACAACTAAAATATTTCACAATATAATTATTAATGGTTGTTAAATTGACTATATCTCACACTTAGAAACAAATTTATCCTCCATCATGGAATGCAGTAGTAGACATCTTGAATTATATTTATTGCATGGAGAGATATTCCTTTCATAATATGACTATTTTCAAAGATTGGATTGAAAAATTGAATCCGTGCTGGGTTCCCTCCCTTACTTAAAGGACCATTCAACATAGTAGCTTTGCATAATCAACAAATGCAAGGTAACAAGACAATGCAATAGCACTTAGGGGCCAAATTATCAAGCTCCGAATAAAGCTTGATGCTCTTGTTTCCGTGCGAGCATTCAGGCTCGCCGGAAACAGCAGTTATGAAGCAGCGGTCTAAAGACCACTGCTCCATAGCTTGTCCACCTGCTCTAAGGCTGCGGACATCAATCCGCCCGATCCTATACGATCGGGCTGATTGACACCCCCTGCTAGCGGCCGATTGGCTGCGAATCTGCAGGGGGCAGCATTGCACAAGAACTGCTTGTGCAATGATAAATGCCGACAGCGTATGCCGTCATTTATCGATGTGCGGCGGACATGATACACTACATCGTATCATGTCCGCTCGCACTTTCATAAATCGGCCCCTTAGTCTGAACTTCAAATGAGTAGTAGATTTTTTTTGACAATTTCAAAAGTTATGTCTATTTCCACTCCCCCTGTACCATGTGACAGCCATCATCCAATCACAAATGCATTCACGTACCATGTGACAGCCATCAGCCAATCACAAATGCATAAACGTTTATTCTGCACATGCTCAGTAGGAGCTGGTGACTCAAAAAGTTTAAATATAAAAAGACTGTGCACATTTTGTTATGGAAGTAAATTGGAAAGTTGTTTAAAATTGCTGCTCTATCTGAATCATGAAACTTAAATTTTGACTTGAGTGTCCCTTTCAGGCCCATTTCTCCTTGATTTATTACTACCATCTTTCTCTCATGGGCAGGGCGAGAACATGACATCTTTTATCTTTTCTTTATTTTATTCTCTTTTCTTTTCCTTTTCTTGATTTCTATATTTTACTACTATCCTTGTTTAAAGTCTAAATGAACTGTTTACAAATATTTACAATTTAATTATATGACTTTACATACATGTCTAGTTCATAATAATCTCAATGTTTAAAATCTTGTAATTATTTTCTGTAATTTAGTGTTTTTTTCCGTACTTTAGATAATTTTATTTCATTGTAATTAATTGTATTTTATTTAATTTATTTAATTATAGTGTAGTGTTAGGTGTAATTGTAACTTAGGTTAGGTTTTATTTTACAGGGAAATGTGTCTTTATTTTAGCTAGGTAGTTATTAAATAGTTAATAACTATTTAAGAACTATTGTACCTAGTTAAAATAAATACAAAGTTGCCTGTAAAATAAAAATAAACCCTAAGATAGCTACAATGTAACTATTAGGGTTTATTTTATCGGTAAGTATTTAGTTTTAAACAGGAATAATTTAGTGAACTGTAGTAATTTTATTTAGATTTATTTAAATTATATTTAAGTTAGGGGGTATTAGGGTTAGACTTAGGTTTAGGGGTTAATAACTTTATTATAGTGGTGGCAACGTTGTGGGCGGAAAATTAGGGGTTAATAAATGTAGTTAGGTTGCGGCAACATTGGGGGCGGCAGATTAGGGGTTAATAAATATAATGTAGGGTTCGGCAATGTTGGTAGCAGCAGATTAGGGGTTCATAAGTATAATGTAGGTGGCGGTGGTGTCCGTAGCGGCAGATTAGGGTTAATAATATAATGTAGGTGTCGGCGATGTCGGGGGCAGCAGATTAGGGGTTAATAAGTGTAATATTAGGGGTGTTTAGACTCGGGGTTCATGTTAGGGTGTTGGGTGTAGACATAACTTTTATTTCCCCATAGGAATCAATGGGGCTGCATTAGGAGCTTTACGCTGCTTTTTTGCAGGTGTTAGGTTTTTTCAGCCGGCTCTCCCCCATTGATTCCTATGGGGAAATCGTGCACAAGCACGTTTTAGCAGCTCACCGCTAACGTAAGCAGCGCTGGTATTGAGGTAAGATGTGGAGCTAAATTTTGCTCTTCGCTCACTTTTTTGCGGTTAACGCCGGGTTTGTAAAAACATTAAAGGGCCAGTAAACCTACCAAATAATGTTATATATAATGTCACCTCTTAGCAAAAAAATTTTTTAGCCTTGGGCTGCTGTAGCAGCTTAGAACGGCGATCGATTGAAACAAATAAAGGAGCTTTCAACATTAAGTATTTTATTTATTTATTTATTTATTTTTTTCAATCGTCAATCCTAATGTTTGTAAAATGCTAGGATTGATTTTCACTTAGAGTTCGCTGCTTCTTAACGTCCGTTTCCAGCGAGACTGAAGGCTCGCGCAGAAACAGTTGCAATATGGGCCTTGTTAAATCGGCACCAAATAGTTTTTTCTTTATGGATTAGAATAATCTAGAAAAGAAGAAAGAAAATCTTCCATGCTGCCAAAATTGTTTTTAAATTCATTTCAAATGCTAGTGGATGACATAATGCAGTTGTTATAATTTGTCATTCATAGATCATAGACAGCTCACCTATGATTTTGAGGCATTACACTGTGTAATTACAAGATTTTTTTGTAGTCTTGCAATACATTTACATACAAGCCGAGTGTGAACATTTCTAAATGTAACAACACTTAAAGGAACAGAAAACCCCAAAGTTTTCTTCCATGATTTGGATAGAACATACAATTTTGAACAACTTTCCAATTTACTTCTTTTGTTAAATTGGATTCTTTCTCTTGTTATTCTTTACTGAAAGAACAGCATTGCACTAATGGCAGCTAGGTGAACACATCTAGTTAGCCAATCACAAGAGACAAATGTGTGCAGGCACAAATAGGAAGCTGGCTCCCACTAGTGTAGGATAGCTGCATATATTTTTTCAACAAGGAATATCATGATCATAAAGCACATTTGAAAATAGAAGTGAATTTAAAAGTGTCTTAAAATGACATGCTCTTTTTGGAGTTCCGGAGGAGGAGCGCAAGCACCTGTGTCCTGCAGGTAACCCACTGGCGGTGGTTTTTCGCGCGCTGGTGACCTCTGCAACCGAGGAAAGAGACCTTGAGCTGTGTTTCAAGCCCTGAGGGACTTCCGAAGCGCCTGTCATCTGCGCTTATCTAATTCATCCTTAACTCGGAAGCTCCACGCAGGACATCGCGTGTAGGAGCTATTCCGAGCTTTACCATCATCAGCGGCAGTCCCCCCCCTCCCACCGAAGCTGCGCGAGAGGGGGTAGATAGCCCAAAGATACCTGCCTTCATAGCGGAAATCGAGCATTCTCTGCTGCCTCTCCCCCCCACCGGTGCTGCGCGGGGGGAGAAGAAACAGCAGACTAGGAGAAAGCATGCTTTTGGATTGACCACGGCATTGGCCGTCTACAGCACAGGAGGATATCCATCTTGACCGAGGTCAGAGTCAGTTAGACCGGCGGCTCTACAGGCATTTACTACCCTGCTGGCAGCCTGTTCAAGGAGCCTCCCTGGTGAACACTGCAAGCCATCTGAGGTCCGGGGGCTCGGAGAGAAGGGAACAAACTTGCCGATGCGTCTCACCCCTCTGGCTGTGGGGGCATCTCTACATCTGCCTAACAGACGTTAAGGCCAAACACGAATGACGCAGGGCATCAGCTCAGCCTTGATGAGTTACGGATTTCTTTTCTCTGCTATATAAGGCCAGTGAGCAGAAGTCTCCCTCACACCCGGGACAAAATCATCTTGCTTATGCCCAGCGCATTTTCTAAACGCATAAAGGAACATAGGGCAACACTGAAAGAGATAATCGGGAAGAGGGGTGAGTGCAGAACATCTGCAAGTTTGGTTTCTTATTTGTTTTTTATATTTATATGCACTTTCTGAAGGTTATTTGCTCTTAAAATTTCTGCCGTTGGGAGCCCTTCATGTTTTCCCTGTTTGCGGTTACTCTCAAGAAAAATTTGCATAACCGAAAGTGGAGCTACAAGCAAACAGAAAATCTGGGTCCTGGCTCCCCTCCCAGTTTGTTTGTCCTGTGGGAGAAAGCAGGGGTTGAAATGTTATTAGAACCCCTCCTAAAAATCATTCTGTCTGGGACAAGTTCTGTAATTGCTGGGAGTTAGTGTCTTAATGTTTGGAATCCCCTGGGAAAGTTTAACTTGTCTTAAGTCAAAAGACACTGCCCTAGATCTTACGAATATATTACAGGTTGCCCCTGCTTGATCTTCTCTATATGCCCTGCTGCAAAGGTTAAAGGGGGGAAAAGAAAGGAAAAGGGGGGATAAGAAGGGAAAGAAACACAGGAAAAGTAAATAGGGGGAAGAAAAGAGGAAGAAAAAAAAAGAAAAAAAGGGGGTGACTTGGGACTTTATAACAGCACTTGCAAGAGTATGAGGAATACAACCGGCTGAAAACAACTGGGCAAGAGCTGGTCACGACTTTGGGGGCAATATTCTTCTCAGATCCTTACTATCTGAGGCGCAAGGACATCATGTTAATGCTGTGTTAAGACAAACACTTCCTAGGTCACTTGTTTATTTCTAGGATTAATTATTGACGGAATTATAGGTGTTTTGTTTCCCACTAAAGTAGTTGATGGTTGTGAAATATGATCTGTTAAAATTATAACGGAAGTTTATAACCCCATTACACAGCATGTTTATATTCTGAAGTGGTCCAATGTGGCTTAAATAAGTGGTGATTATTAACGCATTTTTTTTCTTTTTGTTTCCTGTTTTGTTTTTTGGTCTCTCCCCCTTTTCTTTTTTTTGTGTGACCTTCTTCCCATTCCAGCATATATTGAATTATGATTATGGGTAGCTCCTTAATGGACTACTAAGAAGGGTAGAGGGGTGAACCGAATTGGCTAAAGCTAATATTATCTGAGATTATTGCTATCCACTAGGGACATTTAAATTAAGAAGGTTTTCTTGGGGAAAATTTTGACAGACCAAAAGGTGTATTAATTCATCAGAGAGCTCTGTATCTGATGAGGCGTAATAATCTTATAGGTTATTCTTTGGGAAAGAACAGCCCTGGTCAGCCTAGATCACTTTTTTATCACAATCACCATTAGAACACTTCTCTCATATTTTTTCCCGGATCCTTCACTTTTCTCCTCCCCCCCCCCTTTTTTTTTCCTCTCTTCTTTTTCTTTTTTCTCCCCCCCCCCCCCCCCCCGCTTAGTCACGTTTTCACTTGAGCTCACTTGGATTTCATCACCTTAAGTCACAGCACATTTTTTCCTCAGGGGGGAGGGAAGGAGTAGAGGGAGGAGGGGGGATCGACTGTTCCATTCTCTCTCCCCTCTTCTCCCCCCTTCCTTTTTTTTTCTCTTTCCCTCACTTTGCTTTCTCGCCGCACTCATTTATGGATAGATTTTTAAATTCACCAACCCAGCACAAAAGCACCGCGCCGGCCATGGCTTCCAGACCCAGAGAAAGGAAGAAAGGAAGAATAAAGCACCGCCAGAAACTCTAGTTGAACTGCAACCTGAACCTGGATCCGCCAGAAGGACCAGTGTTGGCACAGACTCGCAAGTGCTAGTGAATAGTATACTAGAAGCCTTGAACCCGAAATTTGAGTCACTCAGGCTAGAAATAAAGAAAGACTTAAACTCTCTATCTAATGAGGTCAAGCAATTTACGATGAGAATCGAAGAAGCGGAGCAAAGAGTCTCCGATCTTGAAGATGTCACATCAGTCCAAAGTACCAAAATACAGGCAAATACTATCTCCATCAGAGAACTACAGAACAAGATCGAGGACTTAGAAAATTGATCAAGAAGGAATAATGTCAGAATAATTGGGGTGCCTGAAACTTCAGATTATTTAGATCTCCAGAAGTTCGCAGCTGATTCTCTCCCCAAACTACTAAATTTCCCACAAGAACAGCTACCTTTAGTAATAGAGAGAGCCCACAGGATAGGGAGATCTATGGGTGTAGAGGATAACAAATCTAGGCCTAGACCCATAATTGTAAGATATTTGAGCTACCAAGATAAGCTTAAAATCATGCAATTATCCCGCAAAAATATGCCTGTGCTTTTGGAAGATTTCGCTTATGGCACATCTCTGAAAAGAAGAGAACTCACCCCAATATGCGGCAGATTAATCAAAGAGGGTGTTTCCGCCACTGTAATTTATCCGGCTAAACTTAAAGTAGAATTCCAGGGTCACACATATTTTTTTGAGTCCGCTGTGGAGGCAGAAAAGTTTCTCACCGAAAAAGTTGTTAAATAGGATAATAGGATCTTTGATAACTCAAATGTATTTAATTATATTTTTGATAAGCAAAATTAGAAGGCTTTATAGTCTCATCTGTTTTTTTCTTCTGCCTCAGGTTTCAAGGAGAATTATTCTTCTGGGGCGGGGGATGGGGGGGCATTTTTTTTATTTATTTAAAAAAATATTTTTTTTTTCTCCTCTTCTTTTTTATCTTCTCCCCTTTTTTTTTTCCTTAAAGTAAATGTCTAAGAAAGGAAAACTGATTTTAACGTCCTGGAATGTCGGGGGCATCTCCTCTCCAATAACACGCAAGGCAATAGTCTCGCAACTGAGGAAACATAACTCTGATATAGCCTTCATACAAGAGACCCACCTTAATATGGAAGAATCAGTAAAATTAAAAACTTCCTGGGTGAAGGAGGTATTTTATACACCTAGTGTTGGCAGGAAGAGGGGAGTGGCCATCTTAATGAGGAAGAGGTTAACTTACGAAGTGCTATCAAAATACTTTGACTCAAATAGTAGAAGCCTAATCCTGAAAATTAAATTGGCAAATTTTGTCTTTATACTCTGTAACATATATGCCCCCAATAATTTTGATCCTAACTTTTGGGACTCGATACAAACCAATATCCTACGTATGGGGTAAGGAAATGTTATACTGGCAGGGGACTTTAATATGGCACCACAAACACCCATCGATAGACTCAGGAAAACAAATATTTTTTTGCAATCTAAGAGAGACAAATCAGAGGCCAGAATGTTCAGAACTTTAGCGAGCAACTTGGCTCTTAAAGATATTTGGAGGATACAACACCCGGACCAAAGGGAATTTACATGTAAGGCCAGAAATGTTAACTCCCTCTCAAGAATCGATTTATTTTTAGTTAGTGATAATATAGTAAAAATAGGTACTACTACTAAAATTACACAAATAACTATCTCAGATCATGCCCTAATCTTATTAGAGATCCCAATTTATGGCAAAATGTATTCCTCACGACGGTTTTTCTTCCCAAAATTTTTATCAAAAGACTTAAGTTTAAAAATTGGCTAACGAATAAAATGAACACATTTTTTTCCTTAAATTTGGGCTCAGTTAATAATCCAAACTCTTTATGGGAAGCGGGCAAAGCTGTAATGAGGGGGGAGATTATTGCATATATGGTTAAGTTCAAAAGAAAAGCTAGTTTTAGAGAAAACCAAGCATTGAAATTCTTGATTAATTCGTATAATAGATATTTAATCCATCCCACTACTGTAAACTGGAAACGATATTCTGCTGCCAAGAGAGAGAGAGATATTTTACTGACCCATAACCCGGTTCAAGCTGACTTAAAATCTAAAGCAAAATTCTATCGCCATGGGGACAAAGCCGGTAAATTTTTAGCAAAACTATGCAAAAACATTCAAGGGAATCCCCTTATCGATTCACTCTTAGAATCTGACTTTATGATTCATGATCCAAAAGAAATATTGTAAATTTTTTCAAATTATTATAAAGGAATTTATTCCTTTAAGGAGTCTGACATGGAAGCCTCAAGAGTTTTTTGGGAAGGCTTGGACCATCCAGTTTTAGGTGAAGATGCAGTAAATAAAATTAATGCCCCTATATCTGATCAAGAGATTCTCCAAACCATTAAGGAATTGCGGCCGGATAAAGCTCCTGGACCGGACTCTCTGCCTAATGAGTTTTATAAAATCATGGCACCGATCATTACTCCCTATTTGAAGATACTCTTTAATTATTTTTTTATAGAGAGAAATCCTATTCCTATATCTTTCTCTGCATCTACCACGTCGTTAATTCTAAAACAAGGTAAGGATCCTTTAAAAAAGGAGGCCTATCGGCCCATAGCACTACTTAACTCCCACTATAAATTGCTGACCTCAATCCTAGCTAAAAGACTACAGAGTGAGATTGGAACTCTTATTAACGAGGATCAGGTGGGGTTTCTGAATAAACGCAATCTAACGGCCAAAGTCAGAGAACTCTTCCTGATCCTTGACTATTTTAATAATTCTGGGAAAGTATCGTCACAAGACCAAATGGACTTAGCGGTGATAGCGCTAGACACAGAGAAGGCGTTTGACTCAGTTCATCATCAGCATATTTTGACTTCTCTCTTATCCTTTGGTTTTAAAGATAACTTTGTATATTTCATTAAAAGTCTCTGTGAAAACTCATCAACAAAACTGACTATTAATCAGCTAGAATCCGGCCCAATCAAACTTCAAAGGGGCACTAGACAAGGCTGCCCGTTATCGCCTCTGTTGTTTGACCTAGCTATTGAGCCTTTAGCCCTCAAAATAAGAAAAGATCTTCAAGGCATAAAGATAGGGTCTATGGAACAAAAAATTGCTTTATATGCTGATGATGTACTGGTCTATGTCTCAAATACTAGAATTAATATTCCCAGATTACTCTCAATTACAAATTTGTTTGGAACATTTACGTGTTATAAAATTAACGCTGCTAAATCAGAGTTATTGTGGATTAGGAAAAGTGAGTCATCCATGACAGAGTTACCTTTTAATGAGGTCATTTCTCACTTTAGATATTTAGGCATTAATATATCGGCAAATCCACGAGAGTGGTATGACCTTAATATCTCTCCAGTCCTAGCCAAAGTAAAAGAATATTTGAAGAACTGGCAAAATTTTCCGCTTACATTGACAGGTTGAATTGCACTTTTCAAGATGGTTCTTCTCCCTAAGATCCTTTTTCCCCTGCAAAATGTACCAGTCATGCTGAAAACCAAGGACTGGAAGAGTTTATGTAAGGCCCTTCGGTACTTCATATGGAAGTGCAAAAGGCCTCGAATTTTGATTAATAGACTACATCTGCCTAGGTTTGGTGGCATGGCCCTACCAGACCTCAGCAGCTATAGCTTGGTCTTTTTAGCACGAACTGTAATAGACTGGTTAGTAAATAAGAATTATTTTACGAATAATACTCTTGAAACAAATATAATACATCCTTATAATCCCACAGCGTTAATCCACTGCCCTTTGCACCTGATCCCTAAGGAAGTGAAATGCCTTAGCTCTGTATATACAATAATACAAGCTTGGAAAAAATTAGGATGTAAATTAGGTATAGATCTCTCGATTCCGAAATTTCAAGGATTGTGTGGCAATCCGGAATTCCAAAGAGGTACCCAATCGCAGGTCTTCCAGAAATGGAATAGCCTGGGACTGACTTACCTCACACAATTTATAGATCAGGAGACCCAGCTAATTAAAACTTTTGAGAGACTAAAGCAGGAATTTAATCTAAGCAATAAGGACTTCTTTGCGTATTTACAGGCTAGACATTACTTCTTTTCACTTATCGATAAATATGGTTGGTATTGGTCTTGGGGGAAGTTAGATAGCTGGCTGATCCTGGTCAAAAGTAATTTATTTTCAATTTCAACCTGGTATGACCTGTTGGTTAGCCAAAAGGGTGAACTCAATCTTCATTACATATTGCAAAAATGGAATCTAATGTCTCAAGATTTAGACATTGGGCCAAACCAGGTGGTTAAGTCTATAGCCACGATAACACAAACTACTCTATCTGCTAGTTGGAGGGAATCACACATTAAGTTGTTATATAGAACCTATTACACTCTACTTAAAGGATTTAAATAGCATAATTTCTACTTTAATGCTTGCCCAAAATGCTCATTCCCAGCGGCGGATTTAGTCCATATGATATGGTCTTGTCCCCGATTAACGCAGTTCTGGCGGAAGTTAGAATTTTGGTTAACTAGGGCGTTAAAGCTGCCTCCTCTCTCTCTCTCTCTCTAGCAGAAGTAGTTTTCTTTGTTGAATCCCCTTCTACTCATAACTCTAAAAAAATAATGAATATGACAATCTTGGCCGCAAGGAATTTAATTTTTAATAAATGGCGAGATACTTCAACTCCGAGTATATCAGAAGTTAAAAATTATATGAAAAAGCAATGCATCATTAAGCAGATGGATATAACCTTGACATCCGAGAGGGAAATAACTCTTTTTTTCCAGAAATGGACTAGATTCATTAAAATCTTCCCCCAGGAAGAAATAGATAATTTAATATATCCCCTTAGACATTCCGAGACAGTTTTACTAGGGTGTTGGTAAAGAACGGTTCTTTTTTTTTTTTTTTTTTTCTCCTCTTCTTTCTCTCCATCCCCCATGCCCCCCCTTTAGATGTTAAACAAATAACGGGTGAACTGAAATTCTGTTTAGAAAATTAATGGCTTTAACTATAGGTGTATTCTAAAAATTGCTGAAACCTGTTATATTATGTTTACAAGGGATTTATTTTTAATTTATCTTCATGTTCTCTAAAATGAGATTATTTTTTTTTTGAATGTACATTTATTCCTGTCGAATATTGATGACTATTTGTTTATGCTGTAAACTTATCAAAAACTGAATAAAAAATTATACTAAAAAAAAATAATAAAAAAAAAATAAAAAATGACATGCTCTATCTGAATTATGCAAGTTTGATTTTGACTTTCCTATCCCTTTAATTTGCTGTTGTATTTCAATGACCAATTTCTCCCTAACAATTGGAGCAGCCAAGCTGGACTTACTGGAGTAGACGAAGATTTACACCGTTATTTAGTAAAACTTGCCTTGTTTTTCCACACTTTATCTTATCACTTCCACAAGTGAGGGACAGAAATATAGCAGAGTTAGGGTTGTGAGGACTGCAGTGTGCATTTCCAATGCCACAAATTTGGAAAACCCACAATTTTCATAATTAAAATTACAGAAATAAAGTAGCAACATACAAAATGTAAGTACTCAGAATTAAAGGGACACTGTACCCAAATTTTTTCTTTTGTAATTCAGAAAGAGCATGCAATTTTAAGCAACTTTCTAATTTACTCCTATAATAATTTTTTCTTCGTTCTCTTGCTATCATTATTTGAAAAAAGAAGGCATCTACGCTTTTTTTTGGTTTCAGTACTCTGGACAGCACTTTTTTATTGGTGGATGAATTTATCCACCAATCAGCAAGGACAGCCCAGGTTGTTCACCAAAAATGGTCCGGCATCTAAACTTACATTCTTGCATTTCAAATAAAGATACCAAGAGAATAAAGAAAATTTCATAATAGGAGTAAATTAGAAAGTTGCTTAAAATTTCATGCTCAATCTGAATCACGAAAGAAAATTTTTGGGTACAGTGTCCCTTAAAGCATTTTATATTTCAAACTCAGTATTTCATGTCTCTTTAATCAATATTTATCCTAGAAATGTTCAAAAAGCTTCTAATTGACCCTCTGTGCTGGCCAGTCCTTATTTTTGGAATTAAATTTGATAACCTATTTTGTAAAGGCAAGTGTTATGACATGGACTACTGTGCCTTTAAGTAAGCAACGGTTTGCATCAATGATTGGTCACATAGCATGGAAAATTGAATGTTTTGGCTCCTCCACCAAACTTCCAAGGTGGCACCATGAAAAGCAACTGTACACTAAAGCACCATCACTTACAAAATAGATTGTTGGCACAATGGCATCAGATGCTAACATCAGATCTGACATTCCACCCTAGGTACATCTAATCATTAAAGGGATAGAGGTTATTCACTCAATGGAAGTAATTTCCACCACTAATTATGGTAATCCTTAAAACATGAAAGTGTGGCGTTACTTTGCTTATTCATGTTTGGACTATATATTAGCATTGTCCAATAAAAGCTGTCTGAAATTCTCAACAATGTGTATATGTACATCCACTGGCAATAACAACAACATTTAGTTATTTTCAGAGAGTACTGTTAAATGTATATATATCATATGAAACTTGGAAATTAAAACATTTAATTAGCAGAGTCATTAGCAGTGTGGCAAGGGATTGGTGGATACATATATTTGTCTGCTCCTGAGTGGCTCATGTGCGCCAGGTGTGTGATTTTGACTATGTGTTTCACCCCTTTGCAGGAATTAAAGTAAAAAGTAAAATAAATAGAAACATAGATTTTGACGCAGATAAGATCCATTGGCCCAAGTCTGCCCAATATTTTCTAAAAATATAAACATATCTAGTTTGTAGGATAGCCTTATGCTGATCCCAAGCATTCTAAATGTCCCCCATAGTGTTTTTCATTACAACCTCTTGTGAAAGTTTATTCCATGAATCAATCATCCTTTCTTTAAAGAAGTGTTTCCGCAAATTACTCCTGAATATACTATACTTCAACTTGAGATCATGACCCCTTATTCTTGAGTTTTTCTTTTTATGAAAAATACCCACAGTCTCAGCTTTACTAATCCCCTTAATATAATATAAACTCTTTCCCTTCTCTCCTCTAAGCTACACATACAGTATTTAGGCCATTGAGCCTCTTCTAGTACGTTTTATTTTTTAGACCACGTACCATTTTGGTAGCCCTCCTTTGCACAGACGTTTGTTTATATCTTTCTGGAGGTATGGTCTCCAGAACTGCACACAATACTCAAGATGAGGCCTAACTAGTGATCTGTAAAGTGGCATAAGAACCTTACTATTTCTGCTGCAAATACCTCTACCAATACAACCAATAATTCTACTGGCCTTACAAGCGGCAACACTACATTTATTTATTTCCTAAATGCATAATTTTGCTATTTTCAGTGTTAAACTTTAGATCCCAGTCATTTGTCCAATCCTCCAATTTTTGTATATCACTTCTCATTTGTCCACCCCCTGGAACATTTACTCTATTACAAATTTTTGTATTGTCTGCAAGCAGACATACTTTCCCCTGTAGCCCTTTGCAGATATCACTGATAAATATGTTGAACAAAACAGGCCCCAGAACCGACCCCTGAAGAACACCACCTAGAACTGCCCCCTCTGCTGAATGTACTCCATTTACTAAGACACTCTCACCTAGATTATGAGTTTTGCACTAAACAGGGCGCGAAAATAAAGCCAAAAAATTTACGTTATTTCACTTTACATATCACTGCCATTCCGAGTTACTGAAAAGCCTCCTTGTGCTGTGCTTTATGGTGCATTAAGCGCCATACCGCACAAAAACCAAGGGCTGAGTTTACGTGCTCGTGCACGCTTTCCCCCATAGACATCAATGGGGAGAAAGTGTTGGAAAAAAACCTAACACCTGCGATCGCGGAATGGCAAATTGCCGTAACACAACCCCATTGATGTCTATGGGAGAAAGAAAGTTACATTTAAACCCAATAACATAAACCCCAAGTCTAAACACCCCTAATCCGCTGCCCCCGACATTGCCGACACTAAATAAACCTATTAACCCCTAAACCGCCAGCCCCCACATCGTAACTACTAAACTAAACCTGTTAATCCCTAATCTGCCGCTCCCCAACACTAAATAAACCCATTAACCCATAAACTGCCAGCCTCCCCACATCGTAACTACTAAACCTATTAACCCATAAACCGCCGGCCCCCCACATCGCAAAACACTAAATTAAACTATTAACCCCTAAACCTAACACCCCTCAAACTTTAAATTAAAATTACAATATAACTATCTTTAAATAAATAAAAAAACTTACCTGTGAAATAAAAAACTAAGTTTAAACTATAAATTAACCTAACATAACTATTCTAATAAAATACAAAACTACCAATTAATAATCCTAAATTACATGATTTAAAAAAAACTAACGATACAAAAAACATAAAAACCTATGTTAGTTCACAGACCAAGGAGATACAGGTTGTAAAGTAGTATGTTGTGTTGTAAGTGTCAAATGCTTTGCTGAAATCTAAATATGTTACATCCACTGCTCCACCCTGGTCTAATACTTTTTATTTTTTCTATTGAAGTTTTTAGAAATTATAACTATTGGCATTTGCTAAGTCTCACTGACAAGAATATCAAACTAACAGATTGTTTTCCTGACGATACAGGGAAAAATGTGAATACACACACAAAAACATAATTTATGTAAGAACTTACCTGATAAATTAATTTCTTTCATATTGGCAAGAGTCCATGAGCTAGTGACGTATGGAATATACAATCCTACCAGGAGGGGCAAAGTTTCCCAAACCTCAAAATGCCTATAAATACACCCCTCACCACACCCACAATTCAGTTTAACGAATAGCCAAGAAGTGAGGTGATAAAGAAAGGAGTAAAAAGCATCAACAAAGGAATTTGGAAATAATTGTGCTTTATACAAAAAATCATAACCACCATAAAAAAAGGGGGTGGGCCTCATGGACTTTTGCCAATATGAAAGAAATGAATTTATCAGGTAAGTTCTTACATAAATTATGTTTTCTTTCATGTAATTGGCAAGAGTCCATGAGCTAGTGATGTATGGGATAGAAATACCCAAGATGTGGAACTCCACGCAAGAGTCACTAGAGAGGGAGGGATAAAAATAAAAACAGCCTTTTTCCGCTGAAAAAAATAATCCACAACCCAAAATATAAATTTCTCATAAATGTGAGGAAAAAAATTAAATCAACAGCAGAAAAATAAAACTGAAACCGCTGCCTGAAAAACTTTTCTACCAAAAACTGCTTCCGAAAAGCAAATACATCAAAATCGTAGAATTTAGTAAATGTATGCAAAGAAGACCATGTAGCAGCTTTGCAAATCTGATCAACTAAAGCTTCATTCTTAAAAGCCCAAGAAGTGGAAACTGATCTAGTAGAATGAGCTATAATTCGCTGAGGCGGGGCTTTACCCGACTTCAAAGAGGCTTGATGAATCAAAAGTTTTAACCATCAAGCCAAGGAAACAGCAGAAGCCTTCTGACCTTTCCTGGAACCAGAAAAGATAACAAATAGACTAAAAGTCTTCCTGAAATCTTTAGTAGCTTCAGCATAATATTTCAAACCTCTCACCACATCCAAAGAATGTAAAACCTTAGGTAGAAATGTAAATGAAGTCCACAAAACTGCCTTATCATGATGAAAAATCAGAAAAGGTGATTCACAAGAGAAAGCAGATAATTCAGAAACTCTTCTAGCACAAGAGATGGCCAAAAGAAACAAAATTTTCCAAGAAAGTAGTTTAATGTCCAAAGAATGCATAGGCTCAAACGGAGGAGCCTGTAAAGCCTTCAAAACCAAATTAAGACTCCAAGGAGGAGAGATTGATTTAATGACAGGCTTGATACAAACCAAAGCCTGCACAAAACAATGAATATCAGGAAGTTTAGCAATCTTTCTATGAAATAAAACAGAAAGAGCAGATATTTGTCCTTTCAAGGAACTTGCAGACAAACCTTTATCCAAACCATCCTAAAGAAAATGTAAAATTCTAGGAATTCTAAAAGAATGCCAAGAGAATTTATGAGAAGAACACCATGAAATGTAAGTCTTCCAAACTCGATAATAAATCTTTCTAGAAACAGGTTTACGAGCCTGTAACATAGTATTAATCACTGAGTCAGAGAAACCTCTGTAACCAAGCACTAAGCGTTCAATTTCCATACCTTCAAATTTAATGATTTGAGATTCTGATGGAAAAATGGACCTTGAGATAGAAGGTCTGGCCTTAATGGAAGTGGCCAAGGTTGGCAAATGGACATCCGAACAAGATCCGCATACCAAAACCTATGAGGCCATGCTGGGGCCACCAGCAGCACAAACGATTGCTCCATGATGATTTTGGAGATCACTCTTGGAAGAAGAACTAGAGGCGGGAAATATAAGCAGGTTGATAACACCAAGGAAGTGTCAATGCATCCACTGCTTCCGCCTGATGATCCCTGGACCTGGACAGGTACCTGGGAAGTTTTTTGTTTAGATGAGATGCCATCAGATCTATTTCTGTAAGCCCCCACATCTGAACAATTTGAGAAAACGCATGTGGGTGGAGAGACCATTCTCCCGGATGTAAAGTCTGATGACTGAGTTTATCTGCTTCCCAATTGTCTATACCTGGGATATGAACCACAGAAATTAGACAGGAGCTGGATTCCGCCCAAACAAGTATCTGAGATACTTCTTTCATAGCTTAAGGACTGTGAGTCCCACCCTGATGATTGACATATGCCACAGTTGTGATATTGTCTGTCTGAAAACAAATCAACGGTTCTCTCTTCAACAGAGGCCAAGACCAAGGGCTCTGAAAATCGCACGGAGTTCCAAAATATTGATTGGTAATCTCGCCTCTTGAGTTTTCCAAACCCCTTGTGCTGTCAGAGATCCCCAAACAGCTCCCCAACCTGAAAGACTCGCATCTGTTGTGATCACAGTCCAGGTTGGATGGACGAAAGAGGCCCCTAAAATTATACGATCTAACCACCAAGTCAGAGAAAGTCGAACATTGGGATTAAGGATATTAATTGTGATATCCTTGTATAATCCCTGCACCATTGGTTCAGCATACAAAACTGGAGAGGTCTCATATGAAAACGAGCAAAGGGGATCGTGTCCGATGCTGCAGTCATGAGACCTAAAACTTCCATGCACATAGTTACTCAAGGGAATGACTGAGACTGAAGGTTCCGACAGGCTGCAACCAATTTCAAACGTCTCTTGTTTGTTAGAGACACTGAATCTATCTGGAAACCTAAAAAGGTTACCTTTGTCTGAGGAATCAAAGAACTTTTTGGTAAATTGATCCTCCAACCATGTCTTCGAAGAAACAACACTAGTTGATTCGTATGAGATTCTGCAGACCGTAAAGACTGAGCGAGTACCAAGATATCGTCCAAATAAGGAAATACCGCAATACCCCGCTCTCTGATTACCGAGAGTAGGGACCTAGTACCTTTGAAAAGATTCTTGGAGCTATCTCTAGGCCAAAAGGAAGAGCAACAAATTGGTAATGCTTGTCTAGAAAAGAGAATCTCAGGAACTGATAGTGATCTGGATGAATCTGAATATGAAGATATGCATCCTGTCAGTCTATTGTGGACATATAATGCCCTTGCTGAACAAAAGGCAGAATAGTCCTTATAGTCACCATTTTGAAAGTTGGTACTCTTACATATCAATTCAAAATCTTTAGATCCAAAACTGGTCTGAATGAATTTTCTTTCTTTGGGACAATGAATAGATTTGAATAAAACCCCAGACCCTGTTCCTGAAACGGAACTGGCATGCTTACCCCTGATAACTCCAGGTCTGAAACACACTTCAGGAAAGCCTGAGCCTTTACTGGGATGCGTGAGAGAAAAAAATCTTCTCACAGGTGGTCTTACTCTGAATCTTATTCTGTACCCCTGAGAGACAATACTCTGAATCCAATGATTTTGGACCGAATTGATCCAAACATCATAGCCCTCTGACATAGAAAAAAAGGCAGGAGGCAAATAGAAATGGGGTCTTAAATAAAGAAAATATTTGGTGCCAAGTATGACGCACAACAAACAGAATTCTTTTTTTTTTGGCACCAAAAACGACACACTCGCATCATAGATGACGCAAATGACTCAGCGTCAACTAAGACGCCGGAAATGACGAATTTGCGTCAATGAACGTAACTTTGCGCCAAAAAAAAAATCTTGCGCCAAGAATGATGCAATAAACTCTGGCATTTTGCACCCTTGCAAGCCTAATTCTGCCCGCAAATGTAAAAGACAGTCAATTGGAAAAAGAGACTATACCCCAGGTAAGATTTTTTAAAAAAAAAAAAAGCATTTCCCAGATATGAAACTGACAGTCTGCAAAAGGAAATATACTGAAAACCTGAATCATGGCAAATATAAGTACAATACATATATTTAGAACTTTATATAAATACATAAAGTGCCAATCCATAGCTGAGAGTGTCTTAAGTAATGAAAACATACTTACCAAAAAAGACACCCATCCACATATAGCAGATAGCCAAACCAGTACTGAAACGATTATCAGTAGAGGTAATGGAATATGAGAGTATATCGTCGATCTGAAAAGGGAGGTAGGAGATGAATCTCTACGATAACAGAGAACCTATGAAATAGATCCCAGAGAGGAAAACCATTGCATTCAATAGGTGATACTCCTTCACATCCCCCTGACATTCACTGTACTCTGAGAGGAATCGGACTTCAAAATGCTGAGAAGCGCATATCAACGTAGAAATCTTAGCACACACTTACTTCACCACCTCCATAGGAGGCAAAGTTTGTAAAACTGAATTGTGGGTGTTTTGAGGGGTGTATTTATAGGTATTTTGAGGTTTGGGAAACTTTGCCCCTCCTGGTAGGATTGTATATCCCATACATCACTAGCTCATGGACTCTTGCCAATTAGGGTTATACACGTTCTAAGATCTAAAAATACAACAAAACGTGTCAAATGGAAAGACATGCCTAGAAGCAAATAAGCTGCTGTGAACTCAGTTGAAATGCATGTGTTTCTGATGCTAAACACTGATAAGAGGTTGGTGGATCAGACTACTCCAGACAGCATGGCAATGTAACTAATTGAGTTCTTCTACATCAGTATCTTGGACCAGTGCCAGAGTTAAAACTGAACTTCACTGGGATCATGTGCAGGCTACCCCACTATGTCCTAAGAAGTTACACAAGGTGCGTGAAGTAATTCTTTAGCTTGCGGAACGCATGTTCCACCAACACAATTTCTTTAGGCTCCATCATGAAACGATGTGTCCATGTGTCCCCTCTTTAAAACAATCAGATTAGTTGCTTGCTTGGCCACAAAATAGTACAGTGATGGTAACAAGTTGAGATTGTAGTACATAGGTAGAGTGATACAGCAGTATAGTTAAAACTGCTTTACCCGATGGTTAGAAGTCTGCACAGTAGGCCGCCACCTAGACTTCCAACGGTCCAATTTAGCGCTCCTGTCAGGGTGCCAGGAACCAAACTGAGACGAGAAGTGCAAAAATAATCACACATTTATTAATAACAAAAAAACAATAAAAAGTCCACAAGTCAAATAACAAGCCAGGAGTCAAAACCAGAGCTGGTAGTTAGACAAGCCGAGTCAGGAGCCAAAGCGAATAGTCAGACAAGCCGGAATCAGGAACAAGGAAAACAGCAGAGTCAGGAACAAGCCAGGGATCAGGAACCAGGAAGGACGTCAGACAGCCAGGTAATACACAGGAACTCTCACAAACTGGTTTAAGACAACGCAAAGGCAAAGCATACTGAACAGAGGCCCTTTAAATAATAAGTGATGACATCACAATTCTGAGACTGCATCCTGTCTCACACAGATGATGCACACCAGTCTGGCCATAAAAGGAAGTGCAGGAAATGAGCAGCATCCCCCACAATGCACCATAGTCAGCAAGAAAGGTGAGTAAAATGGCTGCCAGCAGCACATAGCAAACAAAACACAGAAAAACCCCTGACAGTACCCTCCCCTCAACGACCCCTCCCCCGCGGGAGGACAAAAGGCTTATTGGGGAAACGGGCATGGAAGGCACGGAGGAGGGCGGGAGCATGAACATCAGAGGAGGGAACCCAAGAACGCTCCTCCAGACCGTAGCCCCTCCAGTGAACCAAATACTGTACACGGCCCCTGGATATACGAGAGTCAATAATGCTGCTGACCTCATACTCCTCATGGTTGTCAACAAAGATAGGACAGGGACGAGGCAACACAGTGGTTAACCGATTACAAACCAATGGTTTCAAGAGGGAGACATGAAAAACATTGGAGATGCGCATTGCAGGAGGAAGGTCAAGAGAGTAGGCCACAGGATTGACCCGTCGGAGCATTTGAAAAGGACCAACATAACGGGGAGCCAGTTTATTGGAAGGCACAAGGTTCAAGTTGCGGGAGGAAAGCCAAACTCTCTCACCAACCTGGTAGGAAGGCGCGGGCAGACGCCTACGATCAGCCTGGAACTTTTGGCGCTGCATAGAACGATGAAGGCAATCCTGAATCTGCACCCACGTGGATCGGAGTTGCCGGAGATGCTCCTCCAAAGCCAGAATACCCTGAGACATGAATGAATCGGGCAACAAGGATGGTTGAAACCCATAATTCGCCATGAACGGGGATAACTTGGAGGAAGCATTAATAGCACTATTACGAGCAAACTCTGCCCAAGGTAACAGTTCAGACAAATTATTGTGGTGATCTGAGACATAGCAAAGGAGGAACTGTTCCAGAGCTTGATTAGACCGTTCCGCAGTCCCATTGGATTGAGGGTGATATGCAGAGGAGAAGGAAAGCTAGATCCCCATTTGAGCACAAAAGGAACGACAAAATCTGGAGACAAACTGGCTACCTCGGTCAGACTGATAGGCTTAAGGATATTTTTTCTTTGTGAAAGGGGCATAGTGTGCTAAAAGACTGTGCACCCTGAGGAGTTATTATAAAAATGGACATGCATGGAAGGTTTTTTCCAGCTTCTGTTCTATCTCATGGAGTGCTGTTCTTTCATTGTGTTTTACCTCGGTCCAACACTATCTCCTTGGGTAACCCATGTAAACGGAAGACCTCCCGGGCAAAAATTGAAGCAAACTCCTGAGCGGTAGGCAACTTCATCAAGGGAATGCAATGTGACATTTTTGAAAAACGGTCATCCACCATAAGGATAACAGTATTGCCATTGGAAACAGGGAGCTCGACAATGAAGTCCATGGAAAGATGTGTCCAAGGACACTCACCATTAGCAATAAGGTTGAAAAAGACCCACAGGAAGACGTCGAGGAGTCTTATTCTGTGCACAAACTGAGCAGGAGGCAACATACGCAGCAACATCAGAACGAAGGCCTGGCCACCAGAATTTTCGAGTGACAGACCAAATCATTTGGTTCTTGCCTGGGTGACCTGCAGCTTTAGGATAGTGGTAAGTGTGCAAAAGTTTAGTTTGAAGATTCTCAGGAACAAAACACTTACCACTAGGTTTCTCAGGAGGTGCATTGGTTTGTGCAGCCAGGATCTCCTCCCCCAAAGGAGAAGTCAAATTAGTACGTATGGTAGCTAAAATATGGTCAGGAGGTATAACAGGAGTCGGTACAGACTCCTCCTTAGACAGAGGCAAAAATTGTCGAGAGAGGGCATAAGCCCTAACATTCTTACTACCAGGCAGGTAGGAGACCACATAATTAAACCGAGAAAAAAATAGCGACCATCTGGCCTGTCGGGGTGACAAACGTTTTGCTTCAGATAGATAAGTTAAATTCTTGTGGTCAGTAAGAATGAGCACTGGCACGCTAGTACCCTCGAGAAGATGCCTCCATTCATTGACTGCCAAAATTATGGCCAGTAATTCCCTGTCGCCAATTTCATAATTGCACTCCACTGGAGACAATTTCTTAGAGAAGAAACCACATGGATGCAAGGAACCGTCAGGCATAGGACGTTGAGACAAGAGGGCACCTACTCCAGTCTCAGACGCATCAACCTCAAGAATGAAAGGCAGGACAGGGTTAGGATGAGCCAGAACTGGAGCGGCAGCAAAGGCAGTCTTAAGACTATCAAAGGCCTTAATGGCAGTAGGTGACCAATGGAGTGGATCATTCTCTTTACGGGTCATGTCTGTGATAGGTTTGACCAAGGAAGAAAAGTTTTTAATAAACTTTCCATAGTAATTAGCGAACCCCAAAAAATGTTGAATAGACCGAAGACCAACTGGGCGAGGCTACTGCAGAGCTGCAGATAACTTGTCAGGATCCATGGAGAACCCTGCAACGGAGATAACATAACCTAGGAAGGCTACTTGAGTCTGATGGAACTCACATTTCTCGAGTTTACAAAACAGACCATTCTCACATAGTAACATCAGAACGATAAACCTCAAGTGTGGGTGAGTGTATGAGGATGTTGTCCAAGTACACCACAACACACTGTTGCAACATCATTAATAAATTCCTGGAAAACAGCAGGAGCATTACATAGGCCAAAGGGCATTACAAGATACTCATAATGCCCGCTCCTGGTGTTAAATGCTGTTTTCCATTCGTGGTCCTCCTTGATCCTAACGAGATTGTACACTCCTCTGCAATCAAGTTTAGTAAAGACCATAGCTCCCTTGAGGCGGTCAAAGAGTTCTGTAATGAGCGGAATAGGGTAAGCATTCTTAATGGTAAGACGATTAAGACCCCTATAATCGATGCATGGTCTTAACTCGCCACCCTTTTTTTTCGTAAGACCAGTGAGGAGGCAACGTACCGGCACGCACCTTGTCAAAAACGTTTAGGAACTCTAGGTACTCCTCTGGCAATTGAGATACCGAGGAAGTGCAGAAGACTTTAACTGGTTACCGAAGACAAGTGGAAATATATTGCTGGGACCACGACAAAATTTCGGACCTGCGCCAGTCGAGACTGGGATTGTGCTTTTGGAGCCATGGATAACCCAGAACAACAAACGGAAAATGCAGAGAGTTTATCACCTGGAAGTGGAGGGTTTCAAAATGGAGAGCCCCAACAGCCATGGACAATGGAGCAGTTTTGTGAGTAACGAGTGCGGGCTGAAGGGGCCTGCCATCAATGGCCTCAATAGCAAGTGGAACAGACCGAGGCAAAACAGGAATGGAGTGGTTTGATACAGCACCGGAGTCAACAAGAGCCTGGATGACTATGGAGGAGTCCACCCAGGAAAGGACAACCGTGTACCAAAAAGGTTCTCCTTAAGCGGTTCCGGGGACAAGGATAAACCACCCAAGGTCTGCCCCCAACAGGACCTTAGATGTGAGCTTTTCCCGGCCGTGTAGGACAAGACTGCAAAAGGTGGCCCAGTAACCCTCAATAGAGGCAGAGCCCCTCTCTCCTCCTAAAGGCCCTCTCCGCCACGGAGAGACGCGTGAATCCCAACTGCATCGGCTCAGCAGTACCTGGTGACTCGGGACCAGGAGGCATGGGAGGAGAGGGAGGCATGGGTGGGAACGAACACGTAGGAGACAACGGAACAGGAGGCTTCCGCAAGCACTCCTTGAAAGAGGGCTTCTCTCTAAGTCTGATGTCAATTAGGATCAAAAAAGACACCAATGCCTCGAGATCCTCTGGTAAATCTCTGGCAGCAACTTTGTCTTTAATCCCATAAGAGAGCCCATGAAAGAAGGCAGCAACAAGGGCTTCATTGTTCCAACCAACCTCTGCGGCAAGCGTACGGAACTCAATAGCATACTGAGCAACAGATCTTGTACCTTGCTGAATGGACATGAGTCGTTTAGCAGCAGAGGAGGAGCGAGCCGGAACATCAAATACCCTTCAAAAGGAGGCCACAAATTCAGGGTAATTTGAAATTATAGGTTTATTAGTCTCCCACAAGGGATTAGCCCAGGCAAGAGCTGTGTCAGAGAGTAACGAGATGAGAAATCCCAAGTTAGCTCTGTCAGAGGGAAACGCCTGAGGTAACATCTCAAAGTAAATGCCCACCTGGTTCAAAAACCCTCTGCACTGAATAGGATTGCCTCCATATCGCTGAGGTAGAGGTGCAGAACCGGACATGTTCCTGGTAGGACTAGGTGCAGCAGCGGAAACAGGAGCAGCCATAACTTGTGGGACACTTTGGTCCAAATGTGCAGTGCGAGTCAGCAGGGTTTGCAGGGCTAGTGCAAATTGATCCAAGCGGTGATCCTGTTCATCCATCCTGGAAATGATGGCAGGTAAAGGTGGATTATTAGCACCATCAGGATTCATGGCCTTTGTGTAATGTCAGGGTGCCAGGAATTAGACTGAGACGAGAAGTGCAAAAATAATCACACCTTTATTAATAACAAAAAAATAATAAAAAGTCCACAAGTCAAATAACAAGCCAGGAGTCAAAACCAGAGCTGGTATTCAGACAAGCCAAGTCAGAAGCCAAAGCGAATAGTCAGACGAGCCGGAATCAGGAACAAGGAAAACAGCAGAGTCAGGAACAAGCAAGGGCTCAGGAACCAGGAAGGACGTCAGACAGCCAGGTAATACACAGGAACTCTCACAAACTGGTCTGAGACAACGCAAAGGCAAAGCATACTGAACAGAGGCCCTTTAAATAATAAGTGATGACATCACAATTCTGAGACTGCATCCTGTCTCACACAGATGATGCACACCAGTCTCGCCATAAAAGGAAGTGCAGGAAATGAGCAACATCCCCCACAATGCACCATAGTCAGCAAGAGAGGTGAGTAAAATGGCTGCCAGCAGCACATGGCAAACAAAACATGGAAAAAAACCTGACAGCTCTAGCTTGAGCGTATCTGGCAAATAAACATTTTCTTTAAGCTAGCTATAATGCTTAGATATATATCTAACGTTTAGTAGTGAGGATGGCTGAAAAAACAGTAGATAACTGGCAAATTATCTTTCTCGAGCCTGCAGTTTCTAGTATGTGCAACCTGCCATGGCTAATACTATGGTTACATAATCAAAGACATCAAATAGATTAGTCTGACATGATCTCCCTGAAGTAAAACCATGCTGATTTTGGTCCTCTAAATTATTTGTCTTTGTGTAAGTCATAATTCTTTCTTTTAAGAGACTTTCCATTAAATTCCCTGCTACTAAAGTTAAACTAACTGGCCTGTAGTTACCAGATTCTCCTCTACTGCCTTTTTTTATGAAGAGGTACTACATTTGTTATACTCCAATCATCTGGAACAACTCCTATTAATAGTGACCGATTAAACAGATCAGTTAATGGGGCAGCTAGCACTGATCAAAGTTCCTTTAAAAACCCTTGGATGAAAATTTTAACGATCCACTGACTTTTTTACATTTATTTTTGATAATGCCAAATAAAACTTAATCCTCTGTAAAAAGATTAGTGCTAAGCTCATTGCTAATTTTTGTAGAATCCCTTAAAGGGACAGTATAACTGCATGTAATAGGCACTACTATAAAGAATAATATGCACAGATACTGATATAAAAATCCAGTATAAAAACATTTAAAAACTTACTTAGAAGCTTCCAGTTTAGCTCTGTTTAAAAGGTTACAGGAACACCCACTGCAAGTGGGAAATATCAGACACTTCCCCCTCCCCCTTTCTTTGCATATGAAAAGACCCTTTACACAAACAGAAGCAAGCTGGAGTAGGTATACGTCGGTATTCTCCTATAACTTTGGGGCTTGGTTAGGAGTCTGAAAATCAAAGCAATGCTATTTAAAAATAAGCAAAACTATACATTTAAAAAACAAAAACTTAATGGCTATATAAATAGATCATCTACAAAACAGGTATGCAAAGAAAAAATGAGTGTATAATGCCACTTTAATGTAGACATTTTATCTTTACAATCTTTTGTAAAGACAGAAGTACTCATTGAGACCGTCTGCAATTTGCTTATCTCCTTCTACTATTCTACCATCTATTGTTTTAAATCTTTCTACAATTCAACCATCAACTGTTTTCAATTTCAAATAATTTAAAATAAAAAGTCATCTAATGAAATGTATGTTATATTGCCACTAGCCTGCCCCTTTCATAGTACATGAAAACATTTACACTGACATTGATAGATCATTCAAGCTTGTAATAGAAATATGTTCAAATGATAAAAAAAAAAGATGAAAGCACAAAGCATTTTGTAATACTGAATGTAACAACATTAATGTGAATGGTTAACTGACAAGAAGAAAAATGTGCAAGCTTCCAGGATAATGTGGTTCATTCTCCAGGCAATTGCTTTTTTATGAATTAAAGGGACATGAAACCCAATTTTTTTTATTTCATGATTTAGAAAAAGAATGCAATTTTAAACAACTTTCTAATTTACTTCTATTATTTATATCCTCTGCTGAAAAGCATATATAGATAAGCTCAGTTGCTGCTGATTGGTGGCTGCACATAGATGCCTCATGTGATTGGCTCACCCTTGTGCATTGCTATTTCTTTAACAAAGGATATCCAAAAAATGAAGCAAATTAGATAATAGAAGTAAATTGGAATGTTTAAAATGGTATTCTCTATCTGAATCATGAAAGAAAATATTTGGGTTTAATGTCCCTTTCATTTACATAACTATCTAACAGTTGTATCCGTTTGGCAATAACTGCACTGGTTGGGGGTCAGGGAGTACAGACATGTAAATATGCTTGATGTTGAATGTGTCTCGCTTCTGTATGTTTCTGAGGAGTTAAGTAATAAGTATTGAAGATAACAAATATTCCAGGATGGAGCCTAAGAAAAAGAAGAAATGAACTGCTAGATTTTTATATACATTTTCTTGCAATTTATCAGAATGTGGATTTATTACAACTATGAAAAGTTGCCAAATTAGTTTTCTCGCTATTCCCTACAAAATAAAATATTTCAAACTGTAATTACAGTTTTTTATTTCCTAAAAAATGGAGCGCTACTGAATTTTGCGACACTTTACATATAAATAATTAAAAAATGATAATAATATTCCTGTGCTCAATAAGCCAATCATGTCTGTCCCTGTTAGTCAGTGGGCAACAGATACCCAGGTGACTTAAATCTTCCTCTTAGTTTAACCTTAGCTTTCAGATACAGTACTATGTTTTCATGTAAACATTATTTTAATAGATTTAACTGATGCTCTTTCAAACACAAGTTAGAAACTTTTTGATTGTAATATATCTTTAACTTATGCCACTACATTCTAAAGTTTCCTTTAGTTTGGCATAATGAAAAATCAGCTATAATTTCTACCTTGACACAAAACAATATAGCATTTGTATTCATTTACTTTGTAATACATCACAATTTCATATACTTTTACATAGATGCTAAAATAAAATAGCTACCATTTTCACAGCTGGAGTCTGTCATGTTTCACCCTGCTGATCCCCAATTGCCCCTTTAGAGGAATAACAGGTAAACATATACAGCATTGTGTTGTTACTGTATTTACGTTTTAGTGTATATAGATCTACACATATCTATATTTAAAGATTTATGCGATTATTTGCTTACTGAACCAAACTGAATATACATATAAATAAATAACTACATTGAAACTTGTGGCATTTTCACATTTGCAAAGAGAGACACTGGTCACTCTAACTACAATTTATCTAGCTAGCAAGCTACATCTCGCTATACATATGTGTGTATATAATCGATCATCTCTCTACATTTGCCAACAAAAAAAGTACCAGACTGAATCAAGGTCGCCTTGATGTAGCTCGTAATTGTATCAAACTGTTTTGCCCTCACAGTTTTAAACACGCAATATTTGTAAACACCCCAAAAAAGCAGCGTATGTGTCACACATGTATCCACCAGTGTTCGAATACCCAGGATCCCCCTTACTGCACCCCTCTATCCCCATCCCCCTCCACGTGATGGTCGCGCATGCGCACGGAAGAGCCCGGGTGACGTCAGGTCTGCCCTACCTCTCTAGCAGAGCTGCCAAACTGTGATCTGAACTAAACTTGGCTGCGGGCCGACAGTAAGCTATGACTGGACGCTCCAGCTAAACTCTGCTCCTGCTGCAGCCTCTTCCACAGCCACATGCACTTGCACTGGAAAGCTGAAGGCAAGACTGAGAAGCAGCAAAGACACACACATACAAAACGAAAAGGAAAAAAATGCCATCACTCTGAATGTGCAGTTCCCAATTTAATATTATAAACCTAATAGGATGGTGGCATCAGGACAAGGTTGGATGCTGCTAGAGACTCAGGCTGCTGTGTGTATTGGGAGAGCACAGTGAATGAACTGCAGCCTCTGTCTCTGCTGCCTGAGAGGACAAATTGAACATGAAAACGGTAAGGTTGTACTTTTAATAACACCTAGCTTGCAACACTGCCCCTATAATACATGTTCAGTTATTTTAGACAGGACATTTTATTTTATTGTCTTTCTGGGTATGGAATAAGTTTTGCAATTATTTTTTTAAAAATTACATATGTGTAAATATTATTTATACACATAGTTTGGAGACAAGTCAAATTGGTACTTTAATTAAATGTGATTATTTATTGTGTGGTGCACATCTTTAGTTATGATTTTTTTATTTTTTTTATTTGTGATTCTTATTAAAAAAAAAGAAGAGGATGACATCTAGCCAAAAAAAAATGATTTAAAAATGCCATACTTGTGTTTTTAAAGAAATAATCTGAAAGGTGTTTAGTTCCAAAGAGCTTGCAATCTAATTGGAATTTAGTCTTTTAGAAAATGCCATTCTGCACTGCTCAAGTGGAAAGAGATTTTAACATTAATGCTTCATGTAAAAAAAAAAGTCTGCTTAAGAAGTCAGACAAGTGCATAGTTTCTGTCTGGACTCAGAGGGGCAGCATTAATGTGTTCGTTCAGTCTGATGCTCTAGGATATGTTAAGCTCCTAATAGGCTAATCAAAGAGATGTAAGCGTGTGGTTTTGATTTCCTTCTGACCACTTGGGATTTGCTAGACTCTTAACACCAGAGAGCCTCATATCTGTGTGTATTTGTATAATAAAAACACAAAGTTCATAGGAATCTCACTTTTTGGCAGAAGGGTGCTTAATAGCATAGTCTACGTAGAAGGGTTATGTGAGGTGGGACACCCCTTCTATTTAGTCATGTTAGCTCAGTGCCAAAGCAGTGTAGGATCCACAGTCTCTCCCAGTTCTAAGTCATTATGAATTCAAATATATTTGATTATTGCTACTTAAACGGTACATTTCAAATGTTATTTAATCTGTATGTCAGAATAATCCCCTCCTCATCTTGTCTATTAACCTGATTACCTGTATTACTAGGAATGCTTACACCTTGCTGATTCATATTTTAAGATATATCCTTATGGAAGGCTGTTTAATTGAATGCATTTTTTTTGTGTTAGAGGGGTTTTTCATATCTTTCTAGTATTTGTAGTAGGTGAGGAATACAGTGAAAGAGGGATTGTTATTATCTGAGTTGCCGGTTAGAGAGGCAGTTTGGGTGAGTGCCAGCTGTCTGGGTCACACACGTTTTATCTAAATAGATTTAGCACTGCTGATGGATGGCAACGGAAGATCATCTGGAGCTAAGCTAGACTCTTCCCACTGTCTATATGGTTTTTTTTTTTAATGTGAAGAAAAATGTGTTTAAGGACACACAGAGCAAGAATATTGGGGATTTAAGTAAACATTGGCTCTATGTAAATCCCATCTGTTATAGCGCTATACGTGTATGGAGAGGCTTTATAATAGTAACTACAATAAATATCTGCTCCAGAAACTGGCTGCAAGACTATCTGGTAACAGACACTCATTAAAAGTCAACTGTAACTGATGTTGGATTAGATATCGTAACTGTAATGATCACCATTACCACAATTAGAATTAATATCTTGAATTATGATATATGGTCTGGATATAACAAACAGTTAATATACAAAGTTTGGAAGATAAGAATGGCTGTGTAGTTTCTAGAAAGCATATTTTTTAAAAAGAAAACATTAACCAACCTATCAATGTTTTTTTTAACGTCAGCACTGTTTATTTTGGACTATCTGAATCTAGCAATAAATGACACCTCAGATACAACTTGGCAGAGGTTTTGGACATGATATGAATAGTGGCAACTTCCATTCTGTTTGGGTGCTCAATCAGACTTTTGTCTGCTTTAGGATATTTGTTCCCAAGTTCTCTTTAAATT
This sequence comes from Bombina bombina, assembly GCF_027579735.1. Taxonomy (NCBI): domain Eukaryota; kingdom Metazoa; phylum Chordata; class Amphibia; order Anura; family Bombinatoridae; genus Bombina; species Bombina bombina. Next base: position 166,922,751 of record NC_069500.1, on the reverse strand, counting down.
CTTCTGTTTAGAAGAAGGAAAAAAAGAAAATACAGAATTTTTGTCATAATTGGTGGGGAAGCCATCAACTTGTAGAATGCAGGAGTTCAGGCAGATTTTATTGTACCAGGTCTACTAAGACCTCACACGTACCTGTTGTGGATTCTGTAAACGCACACACTTATTCTTCTAAATATATCAAAGTTGCTTTCAGCAAGAGTGGCAGACTTATGTGGTTGTTGTGTTTTTATAAATCCTGTAAGGGATTGTCTAATACATTGTCTCTTGAACCAGGAATGGGTTTTATTGTCCAGTCCATTACCTGTAAACTTAACGTGATTTATTTGCATTCCCCATCGTTAGTCTTCATCTCCCTGGTAACCACTATTGCTGTCTATACTTCGTGATCTAAAATAAATGCTACCTTCACTGAGGTAAGAATTATAGATTGGGAATTTCATGAATGTATCTCTGCTCTTAGACTGTGCAGGCAGAAGGAAAAAAGGGATTGTAAAACAGCTGTGTGGAAAACAGCCTGCAAATCTTATGGATTGAGTAGACATTAGGCTGCACATATTTCATAATCATTTGAGACCTGCCAAAACCTAGTGTCCATCTATGAGCAGATATAAACCTAAAAAGATCAATCTGTCTCTTGGGATTTAAATATATTTTTAAAACAATAGAAATATGAAGTATTTCTTAATTAAACACACATTTTCTCCATTCCCAAGTATGGAACATCCATTTACTGATTAAACTAAATTATAATTTAGTTTTTTATATAAGAAAGGACAATCTGTTTTGAAATATAGACAGCGTTTAATTAATTCTGAGCCAGAGTGGAATAGGTACTGATTCCATATCAGTACTACATCTGAGCTAATCATACAACATACCCATTTATAGTCTATTCTATGAAATGTTAAGAATTTTAACATAAAGATATTTACTGAAACTGGGAAACAATAATAAAGGTAATCTTTAGCATATGTTTGTGAGATTCAATGTGCCTTTTAAATAAATTATATGGAGTTTATGAGGAAAACCAATCATAACTGAGTTTTAAGTTTCCACCCAAAAAAATCTGCAGGCTCATATTGGGTTTCCCATCATTAATTTTATATTATATATGGATCAAAGCTCCTTCTGTCTACCAGCTTTGGCATCACCCCAATCATTTTATTTTATTTCACTGCAGGCATTCTTACTTTTTGTGTTGCTATAGCTTTTTTGTCTTGGTGACATTATCCTCCCTATGTAATGAGTTTAGCTGTGCTTAGTAGCCTACCTCCCTCTCTGTGCTCTTTATTCCTGTTAAAGCTTTCAATCTGTGCTTTGGTACCTGCACATCCTTATTTTGCAATCCTCTCCCTATATTATAAATTTTTGTAGTGTTGATTTTTAAAAAAAATATATATACTATTCATACTTACTGGAGAAATGTATAGAATTGTTTTTTTTATTTGTTCATAAGTTATGCCATCAACTTTCTGCCAGCGAATCCAGATTGGTTAAAAAAAAAAAGCTGACCCCCTAGAGGTGTTCTGTTAACAACCCCCACACAGATAGTGTAGATATTGGCCACTTTTATTTTGCTTCTGTCCTTTTCCAGAACAGCATAATTCTCCTAAATATCCATTCTAGTTGAGTGCTTCCCCAGACTTCCTTTTGGCAGTAGTCAGAGGAGGGGGAGCTTGGTCAAGAATCTGTTTCCAATATTTACTATGCAAGAGAGAAGAGAAAAATGTGCATTGGGCTCATTTTTTTTTTATCAAAACAGAAGCATTTGCAGCAGACTTATGTCTGGAGGATGAGGACAGAACTGGATGGGTTTGCAAATAAAGTAAAAGAATATTTAAGTCTATTGGGAATAGTTTACTGTATCTATACAATGGAACTTCTTAACCCATATTTGCCTTGGAGGCAAAATGCTAAATGCATACAGATGTGGACAGTAACCTTTATGAGAACAGGTGGTGCCTTTCTAACATTCTTTTAAAAGGTAATCCTTTTTTTTTTTTTTGTGAGACTCAAACATGACCCTTGCTCACCCTTAGTACCGTTTGGTTGTCAACAGAGACAAATACCTGGAGAGGTATGTCTTGGTAATAAATCATTCATGATCATTATTAACTGTTCACACTTTCAGTGTAGAACTTGTACTTTTTTTTTCTTTTTTTTTTTTAAACTTGCCTTTAATATTATCAGGATAAAATTTATAATATCTTAATAAATACATTCAATGGTTGGCTTGCCAATTTTAACCCCTCTACTGGTAGTGCTTTTAATATTCATCCCACTCAGCCCCTACAGCTTCTATTACATAGTTCCTCACAAATAAGCAACCTTAAGGGGATATGAAACCCCAAAAAATAATTTGTAATTCAGACAGAGCGTAAGATTTTTTTAAAAGATTCAAATTTATTTCTATAATCAAATTTGCTTTATTCCCATGAAATTCTTGGTTTAAAGGGACACTGAACCCAAATGGTTTCTTTTGGGATTCAGATAGAGCATGCAAATTTAAGCAACGTTCTAATTTACTCCTATTATCAATTTGTTTTGGTTCTCTTTCTATCTTTATTTGAAAAAGAAGGCATCTGAGCTTTTTTTATTAGTTCAGGACTCTGGACAGCACTTTTTTATTGGTGGATGAATTTATCCACCAATCAGCAAGAACAACCCAGGTTCTTCACCAAAAATGGGCCGGCATCTAAACTTACATTCTTGCATTTCAAATACAGATACCAAGAGAATGAAGAAAATTTGATAATATGAGTAAATTAGAAAGTTGCTTAAAATGTCATGCTCTATCTGAATCATGAAAGAAAAAAAATTGGGTTCAGTGTCCCTTTAAGAGATACCTAAAGTAGGTGTCGGGAGCACTATATGGCAGGAAATAGTGCTGACACCTAGTGTTCTTGACAATGGATAGCATTCTTTCAAAACTGATGCCATATAGTGCTCTAGACATGCACACACCCCTAAGCTTAGTCCCCACTTTTCAACAAAGGATACCAAGAGAACATATAATATGTGATAATAGAAGTAAATTAGAAAGTTGTTTAAAACTGCATGCTCTTGAAGAGTGAAATTATTTTTTTTGGGGTTTCATGTCCCTTTAAGACATACTTTAGTATTAACAATCAAAAATCTTTTTTTCTTTTTTTAATTAATTTGCTTTTTGGTAAAGGCAAGGAACCAGCCACACGTTATATCTCAAACTTGAAGAATTCTTCCAGTTTGAGACAGAACATGTGGCTGGTTCCTCTCTTTTACCAAAAAAATAAATGTGGGTGTATAATAGCCATGATGTATGCTTACACGAAAATCTATAAGTACTTCTGGTGATTCCATTGGTTTTCCACATTCATTACACAGTTTAAAGAGCCATCAGTTCAGACCTCCTCCTAGTTCAGCAACCCATATGTACACACCATGCATGCATAAGATATCAGATAAGAGCCCAATGACCACAAACAGACTCCTTTTAAGACCCTGCAGCCACTCTGCCGACTACATACCTACATCAGACATCTGATTAGACCTCTGGCCCTGATTCCCTTCTATAAGCAATGCAGACTTTAGGTAGATGACAAAAAAGCTGCAGGACCGTTGGGTCTGATCTAAACCCATCAGATCTCTGATCAGATTCCTGACCTTTTATCCTCTCTGTAAGTTCATACATACATAAGACACCAGGTCAAACCTCATGGCCCTGAAAGCCCTCCGTCAGTCACATGTTCACATTAGACCTCAGAAATTTGTTATGGTCTTGCAGCCCCTTTGTCACATATATCCTCAAACTTCAGGACATTGCTCTGGCCTTGCAGCCCACTGTCAGCCACAGATCTACAGCCTACCTCATATCAGACCCCTTAACTTGCACTCCCTATGTAAGCCACATGTGAACATGAGTCCTCAGATCTAACCACAAGACCCTGCAGGCTCTGTCAGCCACATGCCCACATTAAACCACTACTAAACCTCATGGTCCTCCAAACTCTCTGTCAGTTTATAATCCTGGACCTGCAGCACCTCAATCAGCCATATTACCACATCATATCTCAGTTCAGACAATTGGCCCTCCAGTACTTCTGTCAGCCATATCCTCAACCCCAGACTCTACAGCCCCTCTGTTATCCACATCTTTACAGCAGTCGTCAGATCAAACTCATGCCCCTGGAGTCCTCCTCTGTTAAACACTACACCCTTCAAAGTGCCATAAAACATGTTGAGATATTTGAATACCCTAAAAGGGCTAATTAATTAAAAATAGTTTGCATAAAAAATTGTTCAAAAATGGCTGGCAAGTATTTTAAAATAATTTTCAAAAATAAGCAAAATTACTTGCATAGCCATGCTGTCTGGATTAGCCTGATCCACCCCCCTTATCAGTGTTTAGCATCAGAAACACAGGCATAGTATTTAAAACTGAGTTCACAACAGCTTATTTGCTTCTAGGTATGCTCCAGCAGATAATGAGTGTTAAAGTCTTGCATTCTAACAATTCAAAGGTGTATATAGATGCAGCCATAAAAAGAATTGGGGGGGGGGGAGTTAGAGCTGTACAATACAGAAACTTAAAAGAAAGGGTTAATGGCGAGGCACTGCAATATAAAATTGCAGGTAAATTTATTAAAGTACATATTATTATATTTTGTCTCTATCCCAACTTGTTTTATGTCCCTTTTAACTAAAGGAAATTAGTCATTTGGTTTATCCTTTTTATTATGCCCTATCATTACTTTATTATATCTCTCCTATCTATTAAATTAGGACTATAAATGATAAATCAGTGCATTTTGTATTAGTTCATTATTTTATTTAGTCAATTAACTGCATTTAATTTGTATAGTTAAAGGGATATGAAACCCACATTTTTATCTATCAGGATTCAGATAGAGCATGCGATTTTAAGCAACTTTCTTATTTACTCCTGCATTTAGCCACCAATCAGCAAGCGCTACCCAGGTCCTGAACAAAAAATGGGATGGCTCCTATGCTTACATTCCTGCTTTTTCAAATAAAGATACCAAGAGAATGAAAAAAAGGATAATAGGAGTAAATTAGAAAGTTGCTAAAAAATGCCTGCCCTATCTGAATCATGAAAGAAAAAAATGTGTGTATCATAATCAGACAAAATTAGTTTTTGTTTCACAAATGAATAAAGAAAACATATTTTTGCACATGTCTAACATATGGGAAGTTGCAACTCAGAATTATAGTTTGCTTTGATGCTGTAATGTCATAAAGCTCATTTCAAAATCTTTTCAACCAAAACATTATAAAGTGCTAAATAGAAAACACAGATTTGATTGTTAAGAAGATCCCATTTTATCCTTTGTAAGTATGTTGGGAGCCTTAAAAAAACAGTAAAACAACCTTTGAATGATTGATTTCTCTCCCATGCCTAAATTCCGAAATTAAAGCATTGATGTCACTTAAAACCTGCCTCAACAAGAGGGCACTAAAGATACTTTAAAGATAAATTTACCGCTGCAGATGTGTGCAGAAGAGGAAAAGCATATGAATTCCAGCATTTGGCTGATTTTAAGTACCAGTCCAGCCTTTAATGGGCTGTCGAGAGAGACGATCTAAGATATCTTTCTTCATAATCTAAATCTCTTTAGATATATTTGGCTTTCTGTTTTACAAAGTATATAAAAAAAAGCCTTCTTATTTCAGTTCAATTAGGTCACTCTGGAGATGTGGAATCTTTTTGCCTGCAAAGATGGCACAAAGAATAATCTACAAAGGGAGTAATTTAATTGCGTACTGGAGTGATCTCCAAATTGTGGATGAAAGTTGCACTTGCTGGCACATAAAAAAAAAAAGCTCCTGTCGTGAGACTGTAGTCATAAAGCTTATTGGCTTCGGGCTACATTAAAAGGTTATGATGTCATTCAGCCAGTGGGAGGGGAGAGGAGGCCAGGTCAGCTGTGAAACGCTTGAGAGCCTCATTCAGTATCTGGATATACAAAGGGTCTAGTCTAGCAGAGTGTGAAATGATTACTATGGCTTTTTGGGAACTTGCCTAGTATACAGCTTAGAACAATACAGTTATGCTTTTCCTCACATTGCCTGTGTTATCCTAGACTCATGCTTGTGTGCAAAGACAAGATGTCAAACATTGCTTACATGACAATCCTCATGTGAATAAGAGCTGGTTCCCTGAATGAAAAGGTATCTTGTAATGTAAACGTTATGTAAATATTGTTGTTAACCACATCTTAAAGGCAGTATTCATTGCGGTTTCATCTACAAAGCTCTACAGAAAACAGTACCATGAATGAAAATTTCATGCAGGTTTTAGGGGTAGCACATTTATAGTAACTTTTAAAAGTGGCAGACCCATGCAAAACGCAATAATCTGTCCTTCTACTTAAAGGGACATTCCAGCCAAAATTGGAATACACATGGATACATTTCAGATATGAATAGAAGCATTTTTGTAATATGCATGTATTAGCAAAAATGCTTATAATAAAAGATATAGCTGTTTCAAATGTGTATCTAAGTATGCAATGTGCACCAGCAATTTAAATACAGCACTTGCTCAGAGAGCCAAAAGGTGCTTGTACCATCTGGTAATGACTCAATTTGTTAATTGCTGACGTGATACAAGCCCCACTGGCGCTCTGAGCAGCTGCAGCACTTAAAATGCTGGTGCACTGAGAATATCTAGCTATGCTTCTCATGCACATGCATAGAAAAATATTAACACTAAAACAGTGATAACTTTTACTAGAAGCATTTTTGCTAATACATGTATATTGCAAATCTGTTTCTATTCAAAGATGTAATTTATCTATGTGCATTTATATTTTCCCTTTAAGCAAATTCCCTAACCATTGCATTGGTAATAGAATAAATTTAGAGTGGAATGGAAAGATGGAAACTGAGGTGAGGTTGAGGTAGGGCTTTTTTAACATATGAAGAGTGAGAGAACTTTGTCTCGTCAAATTCTAGATCTGGTTCTTTATTCTAGATCTGGATTACATAGCCCCGTCTACTCTGATCAACCCCAAAACAAGGACGTAAAATACTTATAGTATAATCTAGACATGCTGATTACTTAAAGGTATCAGAAGTGTGGGAAGGAAGGCTTGAGATGGGTGGGTGGCACAGAGGAGGAGGGATTGGGAGGGGCCCTATGCTACGTAAATTGTTTTGAAGGGAGAGAGACAGATGGGAAGCTACACTATAGCAAAAGAGGAATTGGAAAGGGGGGCTCCCTAACTAATGACTGCGGGGAGCCCCATGGCCATGCTGTGATCTGAGATGTCATTGCAGAAAATGCAGCATGTCTGCAGAAAGAAATGGACACATGCAGGAACTGTTAGAGTGTTCCCCTTGAAGTGCTGCTCCACACCAGACTGCGCTCTTTAAACAGCACTGTGCTCTGGCTGCACTGGATAAGTATTACTTAACACAGTGCAGCCAGAGTGAAGCGCTGTTTGAAGAGAACAGTCAAATACAAAGTCAAATTTCATTTCAAAATGACATGTAGAAAAAGTTTCACTAATAAAGGCTCATTGCAGAAAGTGAAAAAAAGTTCTGCCTCTGGGGCAGGGAGGGGATGGTAGTGGGCACTACTACACTACAGGAAAAAATAAAAAAACATATAAACTGGGTACTGGCAGTCCGCTTTAAGTACCTAAGATGGCCAACCACTAGTAAGAGGCGGGGAAGGTTAAAGAGCTGTTTGAGGGGGATCAGGGAGGTGGGAGGGTTGAGGAGAGATCACTGCCCTGCTAGAAAAAAAATAATAATAAAAAACAAACAAACACTAAACTGCTTACTGGCAGACCTTCTGCCAGTACCTAAGATGGTGGTGACCAGTGGAGGGTGAGGGAGGGAAAAGAGCTGTTTAGGAGGGATCAGGGAGTTTGGAGTTGTCAGGTGGTGGGAGGTAATCTCTACTCTGCATCAAAAATTAACCTTACAAGCTAACTGATTAACTAACCGATTCACTGCTAGGAATTTCAAGTAAGGTGCACAGCTGCAATTAGCCAAGCCATGCATGTCTGCTAGTTTTGAACAAAGGGGATCCCAGAGAAGCTTTTACAACTATTTGTCATATGACTGCAGTAGCGTATACATGCCCGGAGCTCTACATGACAGAAAATAGTGCTGCCATCTAGTGCTCTTGCTAACGTATAACATTGTTGCAAAACTGTTGCCATATAGTACTGCAGACATGCGCGCGCTCTTGAGCTTACCTTACTGCTTTTCAACAAAGGATAACAAGAAAATATGATAATAGATGTAAATTGGAAAGTTGTTTAAAATGGCATGTTCTATCTGAATCATGAAAGAAAAAAATGAGTTTTTTTTATCCCTTTTAACCCCTTGAGTGCTAATGATGGCTCTGAGCCGTCGCAGAGTTTCCCACTCTGGTGCTAACGACGGCTCAGATCCGTCGCTAGCACTCTCCCACCTTGAGGGAGATCTGGGTGCTCCCACCCGCTCCTGCATAGTGGCAGGCATCGCCGGGGATTCACGTTATGTGCGGTGACGTCACCGCACAACTCTATACGTAACAATGTTAAGTATAGGAGCAGGGGGCATGCTGCTTAGAAGCCTTTATCTCAGGCATCTAAGCAGCTACAGACCCCCAAGACCCACCGTTGGAAAAGTAATCGCCCAACCTTTCAATGCAATGCAAGTCTTGGGGATCTGGGGGGAAAAAAACACCTTAAAAAGGCGTAGCACCCAGGTGGTGCATTTTGTTCATATAACAAATTTACATCCTTTTTTTACTGCAGTTATTTTTTAATAGCCAAACTCCACCCACAATTTGCCTTATTTGGAGGAGCCTATCTGGGCTCTAGTCTGCTTACTAGAAGGCTAGTCATTGTCATAATGTTAGTACAAATTGTTTTGCAGCCAATTAGAGACAGATATATAGTAGAATTAGCCTTTAGAAGTCAGCAGTGTGCATGCCAGGTTATGAGAATTAGAAATTGCTTAAAGGGACAGTCTAGTCCAAAATAAACTTTCATGATTCAGATAGGGCATGCCATTTTAAACAACTTTCCAATTTACTTTTATCACCAATTTTGCTTTGTTCTCTTGGTATTCTTAGTTGAAAGCAAAATCTAGGCGGTTCATATGCTAATGTCTTAGATATTAAAGGCTGCCGCTAAGCTAGAGGGTATTAGTTCATGTGAGTCATATAGATAACACTGTGCTCACGCACATGGAGTTACCTAGGAGTAAGCACTGATTGGCTAAAATGCAACTCTGTCAAAAGAACGGAAATAAGGGGCAGTTTGCAGAGGCATAGATATAAGATAATTACAGAGGTAAAAAGTGTATTAATATAACCGTGTTGGTTATGCAAAACTAGGGAATGGGTAATTAAAAGGGATTATCTATCTTTTTAAACAATAACATTTCTGGTGTAGACTGTCCCTTTAATTTTCAGAGCTAAATTATCACAACGTTGTTTTATTATGGATAAATTAACATTTTATACAAAAATCTCAAGGTGTTTACTGTCACTTTTTATACTCAACACAGCATTTTAGAAAATACTCAGAGAACACACCAAGCTTGTAACCAATTTAATCATCACACTCTGCAATCAGACTTTCCAAAAATGAAAAGCAAAATTAATTCTAGAACTTTTTTTTTCCCTTTTTTATAACTTTAGGAAAAGTGAGCTGTCTGGCCTTGACACATTATTTAGGTTATTCTGTTATGTTTAGTCTTTTAAAAAATTGTATTTAGGCTATAAAGAAACTGGATTTATTGAATTAGTGAATATTTTTTGTAATAAAAAGCAATGTATATTAATACGACTTGAATATTCTGTCAAATATCCTCAGTACATTTTTGCACGTTCCCATTGATACGTGTAAATGTAAAACATACGTTTCATCTTCTGTTTTTTTTCTTGCAGGTACGAAAATGGTCCTACTTTACTGATGATCTCATATAATTCTTGACTGCTGCATGAAGGATTATCTTTTTTTGTTTTATTTTGCATCCAACTCTGGTTTTTATGAAGAAAATGAGAGTGAACAAGCAAGAAGGGGGAAAGTTCCAAAGAACCGCAAAAAAATAGTATGTGAAAATAAAACTAGTTATCAAGTACGTGACGTGGAAGGTGGACATTATACATGGACTTGCCATTGTGGAAAGGAGCAAACATTTTAGAGCACAGGTAGCCTCAAAGAATAAAAAAGAGACAGAAAATATTGTACAGTTTTTTTTATTTTTTATTTTATTTTTTATTTTATAAATTATGGAAATTTTGTTGAAGACGTTGACCTGGATTTTGGGCCTTGTAATGGCTTCATCGGAATTTCACAGGGACAACAGACTTTCCTATAGTTCTCAAGGTAGGGTTCCACTATTTGACCTGAGAAACTTTCTGGGAAAGTATTTCAGGTATTTATATTGGTAAACCTTTAAATTATTATACTTAAATGATGGACCAAAACCCATATTAGGCCTAGATTTCAAATGTACTGAAAATAATTTAAAAAGTGCTTGTACTAGTAAGCCAATATCTAAAGTCTCAGTAGCCTTTATATCAGTAACTAACATCTATTTATAACAATGTTAATCTAACCAGAATTCTAAGGAGTCTTCTGCATAACCCCCTGGTTACCAGAAACAGAAGCAACAATGATTAAAACTCTTGGCTGCCAGTAACACATACAGACTAATTTAATTACTTGATTGGCAGTAATGATTTAATGTCTTAATTACGTAGAGTAAACAAAGGCAATGAATAGGCTATATTACTATGTCCCACTATTCATTCACTGTCTCTACCCCTCAGATCTTGATTATCCTTGACACTACTACCATCACTTTAGCCCCTCTTGTCAGCTGCCTTGCTGTAACACTTCACTCACTACTTTTTTCTGCTTCTTACTCTTCTTCCAAAAGAATCTCTAAAATTCTTCACTTCCTCTTGAAAGATACAACAAAAGACCATAGGATGTAAAAGTGTATTTAGTATATATCTACTGCAAAAGGATAGTAGGCACATGGAGAAACCATAAAATCTCTGTTGGACAAGGATATGTTGAGCACTGTTCTATATCAATGGTGGGTTATGGCCTTAATAGACACTTCCTGTAGATAGGAGAGATCTTTTTATTTTACTCCCAGAAACTATAAAATCTATGTTTCTACCATTAGAGCAACTGCACCCTACCTACAATATTTGTTTCCCCTTTAAATGTGTGCCCCCACCCCCCATTGGATTTAAAGATTTTTGCTTTTAAAAGCCATATGTTAGACATATGAGTATTAAGAGGCAAATTACCTGGTTCTTCAAGGGGTATTGATTGCTCATAAAAATTATGTACTCTCATAACTGTACAACGTACACTTTGCCAATGTTTTATCATTTTGCTTCAAAACTGCTGCACAGACCTACTCCTGGGAGTTGTTTTACTTGCCTTTTTTGAACAAATTATGCATGTCCCACTCTATCTAGAAAGCCTAAGTTACATTTTGTAACCCAACTCTGCTGCAAAATGCTGTAAATCGCCTGCCCATGTGCAGAGGTTGCAAATCATTAGTAAAGCAGTAGTTTTTTAATGCTTTTAAAACATTTTATAAACTTTTTTTACGCAGCTCTTTTGCACTGCTATGATTAATTATCATTATCTACTATTCACATCCTTTTTAAAAAGCTGTAATAAAGCCATTAATGCTGCAGGTCTGAATTCTGCTCCTAGATGTCACTAGAATAACTGGGCAGGGCTACATCTTCCCTATCCCTCCCCTCCACAGTCTTATTAGCCAAAGAGATCACAGTGAAGAGCATCTGTGTGTTACCTCCATACTTCACATTGTCATTGCACTGCATGTCCCCTTCCTTGTGTATACACTTATTGTTTTTGAGGGCTACCTTTATATAAAGCTCTCACATTCTGTTTAGATATAATATATGTTTATGTCACACAGAACTGAATTAGTTCTTTAACTTTCTAAAATAAAGTGAAAATCAGTCAATTATTTTCCCATTATGAAAAGTATTTATGATAATTGCACATATCTTTTTTTTATTTCTTAAATATGATCTAATTTTTCTTTAGCTTTTGGAAAAAAAATGTTTAGTGTCAGATAAAGATGTTTCAATTTATCCTGCATGAAATCTAGTATAGTTTTGTACTTATTATATTTGTACGAATCCCTATTACTCTCCTTTTTCTTTTGCATGTTCTCTCTCTCTCTCTTTTTTTTTTTTTTTTGGACTGACTTGGATTGCGATCACAAAGAGGAATTCCTGTCTTACCTTGAACACTACCAATTGACAGTTCCAATAAGGGTTGATCGTAATGGAGCCTTCGTAAGTTTTACTGTGAAGCAAGACAAACACTTGCGGAGGAGGAGAAGTACAGATCCTAAAGACCAAGAACAGGAAGCGTCTAAATTATTTTTTAAACTATCTGCCTACGGCAAGCACTTTCACCTAAACCTGACTTTGAATACGGATTTAGTCTCAAAACATTTTACAGTGGAATACTGGGGGAAAGATGGACCTGAGTGGAAGCATGATTTAATTAACAATTGCCACTATACAGGATATTTACAGGACCAAAATACAACAACTAAGGTGGCTCTAAGCAACTGCAATGGCTTGGTGAGTTTGATATCTACATGATACGTGAATTTCCCTGTTTGTAATATTCTTTTTCCAGCTAATTTGAATTCAAGAGGTTTATCTTTGTAACATTTACACAAGTGAATTTATTTAAAGGCCATTATGGTCAAAAATGGACATGATCTAATCCGTTAGAGCATGTGATTTTAAGACTATCAACAATGCAATGCTGTGTGTGCCTGCAAAGGCGTTACATTCATAGTAGAAATACTACTGGTCTTGAGCGAAAATTCGGCTGATCCAATCAGCAGCACAAGTAGTGTGATTAGTGCTTTCTGATTGGCTCAGTGAGGAGTTCCGCTTGGGGCCAGCAGTGCTCCACGGGTCCTGAGAGTGCACTTCTATGGTGTGTTTAACCCCTTTGCAAGGTTTAAACACATAGTACTGCAAGGTCACTAGTCTTAAAATTACATTCTCTAATGCAGTGTTTCTCAACTCCAGTCCTCAGGACCCTTACCAGGCCAGATATTCATTATATCTTAACTAGAGCACAGGTGAAATAATCAGCTGTTCAATTACCATGGTTACTAACCTGCTCTCACCTTTCAGATGATTATTTCACCTGTGCTCTAGTTAAGATACAATGAATATCTGGCCTGTTAAGGGTTCTGAGGACTGGAGTTGAGAAACACTGTTCTAACGGATTAGTGCTTTTAATTTTTATGACTTTTTAATGGCCCTTTAAATATCTTCTTCAAAAGATTTTGTTTAACAGAATAGTTATAATGAAAACACAGTATCTAAATGTATAATTTTGTACACAATAGGCACTGTACTATAAGAGTTTACTCTTTTAAAAAGGATACAAAGAGAACTAAACAAAATTGGTAATTGAAGTAAATTGGAAAGTTGTTTAAAATTGCATGCTCTATCCAATCCATTTGTTTAATTTTGACTTTACTGTGCATTTAATTAAGGAAAATTTAACCTTTTTGCAATATACATTCATTGTTTGTTCATTTGGCCTTTAAAATACCAATGAAAACGATCCATGTTCCACTTCCTCCAGAGAGGATGGAATGTCTCCATCATACTTAAAGGGACATGAAACCAAAACATTTTTTGTTGATTCAGATACAGCATACAATTTTAAAAACTTTCTAAATTACTTCTATTATCTAATTTGCTTCATTCTCTTGGTTTTCTTTGTTGAAAAGGGTACCTAGGTAGGATCATGAGATCGAAGCTAGCTGCTAATTATTGGCTGAATAAAAATGCCATTCGTCATTGGTTTACCAATGTGTTCAGCTAGTTCCCAGTAGTGCATTGCTGCACCATCTATAAAGAATACCAAGAGATTAGAGCAAAATTGAGAATAGAAGTATGTTGGAAAGTTGTTAAAAATTGTATTCTTTATCTAAAACATGAAAGAACATTTTTGGGTTTCATGTCTCTTTTAAAGGGACAGTCTAGTCAAAATTAAACTTTAATGATTCAGATAGGGCATACAATTTTAAACAACTTTTCACTTTACTTTTATCATTAAATTTGTTTTGTTCACTTGGTATTATTTGTTGAAAGCCAAACCTTGGTAGGCTTATGCTAATTTCTAAGCCCTTGAACACTGCCTATTATCTCAGTGCATTTTTTTTACAGAAAGACAACACTAGTTCATGTATGCCGTATAGATGACAATGTGCTCGCTCCCGTGGAGTTACCTATGAGTAGACAGTTTCTTTAAGTATGATGAAATTTACTTAACCTTGCAACATTCTATATAGTCATAGATTTGATCAGATCATGCTCTTTTAAAGCAGTTACCAATTGACCACAGCATAGGAGACCACCAACACGAATTCCCTTTTCAAGGGGTAAATCTCTGAACTATTAACGTACCAACAGTGTTCAATAATTTGAAAACATTTATTATGTATACAGATTTTGCACTATTGGGAGCTTCCTTAACACATCTGGTCAGCCAATGACACAACCATATGTGTATAGCCACCAAACACCAGCTAGTTGCCAGCAGTGCATTTCTGCTCCTGCGTCTACCTAGGCATGCTCTTTAACAAAGGATATCAAGAGAATGAAGTACATTTGATGATAGAAGTAAATTGTAAAGTCTCTTGAAAGGTCATGCTCTGTCTAAATCATGAAAGTCTAAGTCTGCCTTGTCTTTTTAATGTACAATGTTTATTTCATGATTGCTCAATTGTGTTCTCCACTGAAAATGTTGCCAGCCGGGTAGCATTATTAACCAGTGTAATACTCTGCATTATTATAACATTCTGTTATTTATAAATGTTACTTAAGCTATCCAAAGCACAGATTAATTACATAATTTTAATAAAAATTAAATTAATAATTAAAAAATATAATATTGGCTCATTTTAGTTTGATATTTTAGACGGGGGGGTCAGTAAAATCAACCAGGTGGTGTCCCCATTAAATAGGTTCTGTGGAGAACCCTGGGAGACCAACTGTTTTGGAATAACAATTAGAATGACTGCAGATTATTTCCTATTAATTTACACTGTCGTTTTCAAGTTATGTTGCTTACTGGGATTTCCCTTAGAGAGCAATGTATCAGTTTTTACTTCTACTTCGCAGAAATGGGATGTTTGTCATACAAGTGGATTGTTATTTTTTCAGTTACCCTTGTGAAGTTGTGCTAACCTGATGACTATGCAAAATGGGAGTTTGTCTCAGATGTACCCATTGTTATGTTTTAGCATAATATAAGTACCCAGCAATAAGTTTACTTTATATCTGACTTAAAAATGACAAATAGGGAAATTTAAGTTGAAAGTAAAATGTATGCACGCAAGCAAAACCCGACAAAGTCTTCAGTTGCGCTAACCTGAGGAGCGCAAATTTAGTGTGTACTCGTGTGGTTGCATTTACTTTCAGCTTGTAATATGAGTGCAAGTTAAAGTGAATGTAAATTTTGATGCTAAAGTGCCCGGTTTTAAAAAATTTGATTAAAAACAGGGGCACTTTAATTCATCAAAATTTACATTTCACTCCTGTTGTGAAAAAAATACTTACCTTTTACTCTTGACAGCAGCTCCAGCTTCCTCCACCTCTTCCTGGGTCTAAAATGAGGAATCTGGCTTCCTCCAACCACGGCATTGAATCAGACACTGATTCCCCCGGGGGGAAGCCGTGATTGGAGGATGATCCATCATTTCTGACATCAGAAATGGCTTGCGACGACCGGAGGAAGCTGCAGCAACTGTCAAGATTAAAAGGTATTTTTTCACAACACGAGTGAAATGTAAATTTTGATGAATTAAAGTGCCCCTGTTTTTAATCAAATTTTTTAAAACCAGGCACTTTAGCATCAAAATTTACCTTCACTTTAACATGTGCGCAACTTTTCATTATCATGTGCGCTAGAGTTAGCGCACCACTTGTAATCTAGCCTTTAATCTTTAATGGCAGCCAGTTTTATTTTGCTTTTTTTCTTGCACAATGTTTCATCCAATGGTTTATTATAGATTTGTGCCTATATATATATATATATATATATATATATATATATATATATATATATATATATATATATATATATATATATATATATATATAATTTAGCTTTAGAATGATCAGATATGTAATGGTTGATGTTACAATAAATCCTATACAGTGTGGAAAAATAAACTATTTTCATGAAACGTGTCTATTTAGTTTATCTTGCTGTTGTGCTTACATCAGTATTTGATTTGGAATATTTAGTTTGTAAAAGCCATTGCCAAACCCCAGAGATACATCTGCTTTATGAATTAACACTGTGCTGTGAAACCTTGATTTTCATATCCGATAAGATCCCCCAGACGTTCCATCTAGCCTTTCCATTATCCTGTTTGAAAGTGATGACTTATTGCTGTTGCCTAGTTTATTCATCTACTAGTGCTAGATTTCAGCTTTTCCTTCTTAGGGAAGCCTCAGTTCTTCCCTAGTGAATTTGAATATTATTGATGAGGGGCTCAATTTAAAGTATCTGGTTTCACTGTGCAAAGTGGAAAACAAAATATTACAAAACCATGGCAAAATAAAAGAAAGAAAAACGTTTTTTTGATGGGTTGCGATTGCATTGAATTTGAAAACCCATTAAAAAAACTAATCTTTTATATCTTTTGAAGAACCATATCTGCTTAAATAAATAATTGCAGAAATGCTTCTTTAAAAGGATATTAAAGACCATTTTTTTCTTTCACGATTCAGATAGAGCATGCAACTTTCTAATTTACGCCTACATTTAGGCACCTATCAGCAAGCGCTACCCAGGTGCTGAACCAAAAATGGGCCGGGTCCTAAGCTTACATGGCTGCTTTTTCAAATAAAGATACATAGAGAATGAAGAAAAATTGATAACAGGTGTAAATTAGAAATTTGCATTAAGATTGGATGCTTTATCTAAATCATGATAGAAAAAAAATGGGTTTCATATCCCTTTAAAAGATATGCATTCTTTAAAGGGATATAAAAATGCAAAAATAAAATGCTAATATTAGTTATTAATAAAGTCATCTGCAAAGGAATAGCCGCAAAGTGATTTTGCCTTTTGAGAATAATGTTATTGTCATTATTATAAATATCTTTTGTTTATTATTAATGTCCAACAGCTTACACAGCTTTGAACAATAAAAATGTTCCTAGGTAACAATATACAGGTAGCCCTCAGTTTACGCCAGGGTTAGGTTCCAGAAGGAATGGTTGTAAATAGAAACCGTTGTAAATTGAAACCCAGTTTATAATGTAAGTCAGTGGGAAGTGAGGGAGATAGGTTCCAGACCCTTCTCAAAATTGTCATAAGTAACACCTAATACATTATTTTTAAAGCTTTTAAATGAAGACTTTAAATGCTAGACAGCATTATAAACCTAATAAAATAATCACACAACACAGAATATATAATTAAACTAAGTTAAATGAACAAAAACATTTGCTAAACAGCATTATAAACCTAATACAATAATCACACAACACAGACTTCACTTGCATTTTTCTACAAACCGTTCTTTATAAATCAGTCCAGATTGGAATGCATAGAGATAGGAAGATCTTGTTCCTTTGAAATCTGCTCGATAGCTCAGGTCTGGGTTAAACTGATTAATTTCAGCTTGCTTGGCTTTGCTGCAACACAAGCAGACAGCTCCACCTACTGGCTATTTTAATAAATTCACTGCTTCTCAATGCTTTTCAATAGCAGTCACATGACTGGAAAAAAAGGTTGTTATTCTGAAATGGTGTAAATTGAACAGTTGTAAAACGAGGGCCACCTGTACATCACCACATTACAGGAATTATATCAATTTAAGGGAATAGCTCTGCCGAAACAACTATATTTGCAATACAGTAACAATGGTTAGACAAATAATATGGTTTTCACTCACATGTAATATGCATTATTAGATGCATGAAATTCTTGTAGATGCTAATTGAGATGATTATATTGGGTTAAAGACTATGGGGCCTATCTATCAAGCTCCGAATGGAGCTTGATGCCCCGTGTTTCTGGCGAGCCTGCAGGCTCGCCAGAAACAGCAGTTATGAAGCAGCGGTCACAAAGACCGCTGCTCCATAACCCTGTCCATCTGCTCGGAGCAGACGGACAGACATCGCCGGAATTCAACCCGATCAAGTACCCGATCGGGTTGATTGATACCTCCCTGTTGGCGGCCGATTGGCCGCGAGTCAGCAGGGGGCGGCGTTGCTCCAGCAGCTCTTGTGAGCTGCTGGTGCAATGCTGAATATGGAGAGCGAATTTGCTCTCCTTATTCAGCAAGGTCTGGCAGACTTGATCCGCACTGTCGGATCAGGTCCGCCAGACTTTGTTAAATAGAGGCCTATGTATGTATGTTATATTATGCTTGGTAGATATAATAATTTGTTATTAAACCCTTCAAGCACTTTTCTTGTGCTATTAAGTTAAACATTCTGTAATTCTAAGTCTGTTATACACGTTTAAAACACTTATACAAACTAATATAAAAAGCACATATTTCATAGCATAGAATAGCCAGAACGATATACTAAATTGACATAGTCAAAATTACAACATGAATGAATGCATTTCATTCTTGAGTAGTGGCGTTTTTTAAATACTTCCAGTAAAATTATTTTTTTAGCAACATATGCAACACATTCTCTGAGCGCCCTGATTCAAACACCAATCATGAGTAGTGCTTTGTATGATGCATATTAAGTCATTGCTGACATGATACATGCCATTGCTTGCTGCTTGGCTGATATGCACGAGTGAGAGTGCACGGGCATGTACAGCATATGTACGTATGACTATGAAACACTAATGACTTTTAATCTAAGCATTTTTCCTAATACAAGTGTATTGCAAAAATGCTTCTATTCAAAACTGTAATGCACCTATGTCTATCTAAATTTTAACTATTATGTCCCAGTAAGTTTTTATTTTTTAATAAAATAGTAATTTTTTTGTTGGTAAATAGTGAAGTCACAGAAGAATTGGTAAAAGATAATATTCATGAATGTATTCACAGTAGCTTATGTTATAAGTCAGAAATAACGTTTTTTGGAGAAAGAGAGCTTATGTCAAACTAATCTATTTCTATAAAAAGAATATGTCTAAGAATGTATCGGAACATTTTAAGTTTTGCGTACATTAAAAATTTGTATTTTAATAAACCTTGTTAAAGTGATATTAAATAGTGCTCCTTTATTAATAAAATATGTAAAAGGTAAACCTAAATAGAAACAGATTATGTTAAAACAGCAAGCAAATTACTTATTTACTTGCAAGATGAGCACTTAGAAATCCTCAGTGTAATCACCGCCTTAAGTGAGATAAGGAAGCCGACATAACTCAAGTTTTACTGTCACATACTTTTTGCCACAAAAATACTCTACTGAGCATGGGCAATAAACTGAAAGCAGCTAAAGCAGGTGTCTCCTAGCAACCACATCAAAAGAAAAGATCATCCTTTACCTTCCCGTAGATACCACTGCTTCATTATGGGGCAGTGACAGGAAGTAATGGACCCTACACAAATTTATTTAAAAACAAAAAAAGGGATACAAGCTTAACTCATTTTAAAATAATGAATAATACATATTGCAATGACTTCTATTAAGTTTAAACCACTGCTTTTTTATTACAACAATGAAGCATACTGTTTTATATATCTTTGAAGTAAAGCAAATTAATTGAAATCAGAATATAGTAAACTGTTATCTTCCTTAATAGTTGCATACATTTAAAGGTAAAGTAAACTCCTTGAGATTGTAATGTACTATAAATTGTTACAAATTGTTTTATCGCGTTACAATATACTTTAATGTTTCCTACTGTTTTTTGGAATTTAAGTGTTAATACAGTGGGTTTTCCAGTTCTAAGCACTTGAAATGCATAAAGCAGGCTTCACCAGCCTAACCTTGCCACAAATCTGTCCTTAATTGGCTTCAGAAGAGATGATTAAACAAAAACTGCAAACAAAGAATGTTTTGCTAATATAATGACCATGGCTAGCTGTGGTTTCTATGAAAGGAAGTCTGGATTGGTGCCTGAAATAAGTGTTGGATGGAATTTGACTACTGATAAACAATTGCAATAACAGTCTGAATTTAAAAAGAATTGTAGATTTTTGGCAAACTTCAAATTCTCTTCCATTTTCCCGGTCTCCTATATCATGTGACAGCCAGGAGCCAATCACATTCATATATGTATATGCTGTGCACATGCTCAATATGAGCTGGTTCCTCAGAAAGTGAAGCTTAAAAAGATTATGCACATTTTGATAATGGATAATTGTTTTGTCTATGAGAATCATGAAAGTTAAATTTAGTGTCCCATTTTTATTGTACAACTAAAGAAAAATATTGTTAGAAAAATGTGTACTGAACCTTTACCTAAACAAAGTCATTTGATGGGGAAAATACATTTTTATTTTTTGAGTTTTTAAGCCAATTTGGGATAATTCCAAAATTGGATTGGTATACCCAGAAGCAAGACCTCTGTTAAAGAAAGTTTTTCATTAATTATAATCAGATAATATTTTTTTTAATTATTATTTAGGTTCAAGTCAAGGCATACAGACAGATATAAATCATTAAAAAGAAAAACTACAAAGGCGATATCTCAATATACAGGAAAAAAAAAAAAAAAAAAATAGGAACAATAGGACGTTATCTGTAAGTTTAAATATTTGGTACCCTCAAAATAAAATTCTTTACTAAGTGTGTTGATAGCAGATACAATAGATTAATTAAAGGAACAGTCTAGTCAAAATTAAACCTTCATGATTCAGATAGGGCATGCAATTTTAAACAACTTTCTAATTCCCTTTTATCATCAATCATCATCAATGCTTTGTTCTCTTGGTATTCTTAGTGGAAAGCTAAACCTAGGTAGGCTCATGCCAATTTCTAAGCCCTTAAAGGTCGCCTTTTATTTCAATGCATTTGACAGTTTTTACAGCTAGAGTTTTAGTTCATGTGTGCCAAATAGATAACATTCTGCTCACGCCTGTGGATTTACTTATGAGAGAGCACTGATTGGCTAAAATGCAGGTCTTTCAAAAGAATTGAAATAAGGGGGCAGTCTGCAGAGGTTTAGATACAAGGTAATCACAGAGGTAAAAAGTATTTTAATATAACCGTGTTGGTTATTCAAAACTGGGAAATGGGCAATAAAGGGTTTATCTATCTTTTTTAAACAATACAAATTCTGGAGTAGACTGTCCCTTTAAGACTCAAAACGGTTTTAAAAACTAATATGAATTATTAAAAAGTTTGAAACAGTTGAATCTCTATCCCCCCCCCCCCCATACGGTCTCTTTGGTAACTGAGACAAGGAGGCTAAATTTAATAACTGAATATTTATTGTGAACAAAAAAATACTCACATTAAATTTAAAATAAAGAGAATTAACAAACACCGTAAAACTGTTAAAAGGAAAAAAAGGAAGAAAAATGATAATTTGCAATTTCCAAGTACATTGTGAGACCACGTCTGATATAGCTGGGAACTTAAACTATTTAAAACCTATCCTAAGTCATCTTAATTTTAAATATTGTTAGAGGTGTGTATTTTGTATCGTCTGCTAATTTGAAGCTGTTTGGTGCATTGTCAAACCATTTGCTAAACAAGAGGTTAGCTTCAAGCAGACCATGCTGTGGTTTGAGATGTCATCGTAAAAAATGCAGCGTGTCTGCAGAAAGAATGGGACACATACAGGAACTGTTAGCGCTTTTGCTTTGCATCGCAGCTCCACATTAGGCTGTTCTCTTCAAACAGCCCTGTGCCCTGGCTGCACTGTGTAAGTTTTCCTTAATAGTGCAGCCATAATGAAGCACTGTTTGAAGACATTCTTTCTTTTTTTTTTCTTTGCAGCTAATTTGCATTACATTTTAAACAGCTGTAAGTTATTATAAAACTTAAAAAAAATGCTTTCAAATTGCTCCAATTAATCAACATATTGCAATTGATCTGGTGGTTTAGTGTCGCTGCTTTAATTTAAAATTGAATTTCATTTCAGATCTTTTACGCATTTGGTAAATTAAAATGAACATCATGTCCCTTTTTATTTCCAAATAAAACCACCGTTCCCTGCAAATCCATGTGTGAAGGAAAGATTCCACTCATGGGAAGTCTGGGCTTCTGCGAACATGCCTCTGAATCACTTGGTCTAATTAAGACAACGAAAAAAAACCTGAAAGCATCCACGTGAACGTCACTCTTGCATACCCATTTTGAATCAACTTTATCTTTACCATTTGTTCCTGGGCTTCTAGATTTCCTCTCACTGGAATTTAAAGGACCATTTAAATACAGTAGAATTGCATAATCATCAATGCATAATAAAAATACATTGTAAAAGCACTTGGGTCTGATTTTCAAATGAGAAGTAGATTTTTTTTTTTCTCTAACAAATTCCCCTTGTATCATGTGACAGCCATCAGCCAATCACAAAATGTTTTATACTGTGAATTCTTGCACTTATGTTCAGTAGTAACTGGTTCCTCAGAAACTGTGAGCGCTCAATCTATCTTTATCAGAGACATGAAAGTTTTAATTTTGAATTTAGTGTTCCCTTGATAATGACATCAGTGAAAGTGAATCTCTAAATGTTTAGTTTGGGTTGTGAGATAAGGCAAATCCTGATAAAGGATTTCTTTAAAGGGACAGTCTACAATAGAATTTTTATTGTTTTAAAAGATAGATAATCCCTTTATTACCCATTCCCCAGTTTTGCATAACCAACACAGTTATGTTAATAAACTTTTTACCTCTGTGATTACCTTGTATCTAGGAACCTTCTTCCAGCCCCCTGATCACATGACTGTGACTGTTTATTATCTATTGTCTTAAATTTAGCATTGTATTGTGCTAAATCTTAAATAACTTTCTGTGCCTGAACACAGTGTTATCTATATGGCCCACATGAACTATCAAGTCTCTTGTTGTGAAAAGCAATTTAAAAAGCATGTGACAAGAGGCAGCCCTCAAGGGCTTAAAAATGAGCATATGAGCCTACCTAGATTTAGTTTTAACTAAGAATACCAAGAGAAAAAAAGCAAATTTGATGATTAAAGTAAATTGAAAAGTTGATTAAAATTACATGCCCTATCTGAATAATGAAAGTTTAATTTTGACTAGACTGTCCCTTTTATACTGAGTGTTGGAGCAATCCGGTCACCACTGCTTACCTCCGCTGACCTAGGGCTTCTAATACTGTGGACATTACTACTTAGGCTTTATCCACTTAAACATTGATTGAACTCAGGGAAGATAACAATAGCATAAGATTATGAGGCTGTTAATTATGGAAAAAAATGTTTTAAATGATTTTAGTTTTTCACACTTAATTAAAGGGACAGTCTACAATAGAATATTATTGTTTTAAAAGATAGATAATGCCTTTATTACCTATTTCCCAGTTTTGTACAACCAACACAGTTATGTTAATATATTTTTTACCTCTGTGATTACCTTGTATCTAAGCATCTTCTGACCGCCCCCCGATCACATGACTGTGACTATTTATTATCTATTGAGTTGCATTTAGTACTGTGTTGTGCTAAATCTTAAATAGCTCCTTGGGCGTGAACACATTGCTAGTTCATGTGGGCCATATAGATAACAAACCCCTGTTTTATAAAGCTAATAAAAAAGCATGTGATAAGAGGTTGTCTGTAGTGGCTTAGAAACAGGCAGAGATTTACAGGTTTCAATTTTATAAATTATATTAATATCAATTAATATTGGTTGTGCAAAGCTGGGGAATGGGTAGTAATGGCATTATCTTTTTAAACAATAACATTAGTGTAGACTGTCCATTTAAAGGGACACTCAGGTTTTATTAAATTTTCATGATTCAGATACAGCATGAATTTTAAACAACTTTCCAATTTACTTCCATTAAAAAAAATGTTTAAAGTCTTTTATATTTACAGCTTTTTTGAGTCACCAGCTCCTACTGAGCATGTGCAAGAACTCAGACTATACGTATATGCATTTGTGATTGGCTGATTGCTATCACATGGTACAGGGGGAGTGGAAATATACATAACTTTGAAATGTGTTAGAAAAGAATCTACTACTCATTTGAAATTCAGAGTAAATGCTATTGTATTGTCTTGTTATCTTGCATTTGTTGATTATGCAAATCTACTGTGTTTACTGGTCCTTTAAGTGCAGTTTAGAAAAATGCCTTAGTACACAAATAGTTAAAGGACCATGCAATGCAGTAGAATTGCATAATTAAAGAGACACTGAACCCAATTTTTTTCTTCCGTGATTCAGATAGAGCATGCAATTATAAGCAACTTTCTAATTTACACCTATTTATACATTTTTCTTTGTTCTCTTGCTTTCTTTATTTGAAAGGCATCTAAGCTATTTTTTGGTTCAGAACCATGGAAAGCACTTGTTTATTGGTAGGTGAATTTACCCACCAATCAGCAAGAACAACACAGTGTGTTCACCAAAAATGGGCCGGCATCTAAACTTACATTCTTGCATTTCAAATAAAGATACCATAAGAATGAAAAGAATTTGATAATAGGAGTAAATTAGAAAGTTGCTTAAAAATGCATGCTCTCTGAATCATGATTGAAAAAAATTGGGTTCAGTGTCCCTTTAAGAAGTATATAATAAAAAGACAATGCGATAGCACTTACTCTGAATTTCAAATAAGCAGTAGATTTTTTTTCTGACAAATGTATTTTCCCCCACTTCTTTCTGGCCCCCCGTATCATGTGACAGGCATCAGCCAATCACAGACTAATATACGTATAGCCTGTGAGCTTATGTACATGCTCAGTAGGATCTTGTTCCCCAGAAATTATGAATATAAAAAGACTGTGCAAAATTTTATAATGGAAATAAATTGGAAAGTTTTTTTTAAAACTGCATGCTCTATCTGAATCAAAAGTTTATTTTGACTTGAGTGTCCCTTTAAACCTTTGTACAGGTTTATGGTTAATTTATTCTTCCATAATTGTAAACACAGTAGAAAACCATAATCAATAAATATATAATACATAGACAATGCAAAAGTGATTAGTTTGATTTTTACATTAGTAGATTTTTGTCTGACTTATTTCAAAGTTAATTTTATTTTCCTTACCACTGCATCATGTGACAGCTATCAGCCAATCACTAAATGCATATACCTATATTCTTTGAAATTTGCATATTTAGAAAAAAAAGATGTGAATTGGAAAGTTGTCTAAAATTGTTTGCTCTATCTGAATCATGAACGTTTAATTTTGACTTTAGCGGTCCTTTTAAAGGAACCGTGTACACCAATTTTTCATATAACTGCATGTAATAGACACTACTATAAAGATGAATATGCACAGATATGATCTAAAAATCCAGTATAAAAACTCATAGAAGCACCCAGTTTAGCACTGTTGATGAGGGTAGGCTGGGACACTCAGTAAAAGGGGCTGGGAAAGCAAGAAGAGCAGACCCCAACCACCACCATTGCATATGAAAGAACAGATTACACAAGCAGGAGAAAGCAGGAATCTGTAGACTTCAGTCTACATCTGATACTTTGGGGCTTGGTTAGGAGTTTTAAAATCAGCACAATGTTATTAAAAATTAAGCAAAACTATACATTGTTAAAAATATACACCCAGATGGGGTATATTAATGGATCATCTACAAAACATTTATGCAAATAAAAACCTAGTGTACAATGTCCCTTTCATTTTCATACCTTCTTTGTACTGTACCATTATTATGTTTTAATCGTAGTCACAATGTCAGGATGTTAAAGACATCAAATAAATGCATGATGGGATGTCTTTACTTAATGTTGAGAGGGAGCACATTAACGATTAGTTTAATGTGTTACACTTGTTGGATAATGAACGTAAACATTTTTTTTACATAAGTGGTTTAAGTAGGACGGACCCTGGCAGGACTTGCACTGTTGTCAACAAATAAAGAAAAGGATAGACTGACTGCTGCAAGTGGTTGTCTCTTTCACCACAAGTCACTTATTAACCTGTCATTCCTGCTGAAGGAGGTGTTTTTAAACTGTATAACAGCTGAATTATCAATCCTCCTGTCAATTCATGTCTTTCAGTTTTCCAATTAGACATATAGTTTGCAAGATTCATATTAAATCCCTTTTTATTTACAATATTAGTAATGATAAAGTAAAATATGTGGACTTTAATTCATGAAAAGCTTTGTAAACGCTTACTTTTTTTTTAATAATTACAATTTCAGTCTTGATATATTCCGCAATTCCCCCGCCCGGAACGGATACCCCCTTTGGCATTTAGCAAGGAAATAATGGACGCCAAAGGGGGCGCAATATGATTGGCTACAGCTTGAATCGTCACTGAAGTGAGAACTAGAGTATCTGTTTCATGAAATTGTAAATATTTTTTAAAAAAAAGTAAGCGCCTGCAAAGCTTTTCATGAATTAAAGTCCCCATCTTTTACTTTATGAAAACGTAAAGTAATATTGTTAATAAAAAGGTTAACGTTTACAATCACTTTAAATATCCCTAATGATTTGCTAACAAAGGACTTTTAAAGGGATAGTCAACACCAGAATTGTTTTTGTTTAAAAAGATAGATAATCCCTTAATTACCAATTCCCCAGTTTTGCATAACCAACACAGTTATAATTATACACGTTTTACCTCTGTGATTATCTTGTATCTAAGCCTCAGCAGACTGCCCCCTTATTTCAGTTCTTTTGACAGACTTGCAGTTTAGCCAATCAGAGCTGTCTCCATGGTAAATTCATGTGCATGAGCTCAATGTTATCTATATGAAATACATGAACTAATGCCCTCTAGTGGTGAAAAAACTATCAAAATGCATTTAGATTAGAGGTGGCCTTCAAGGTCTAAGATATTAGCATACGAACCTCCTAGGTTTAGCTTTCAACTAAGAATACCAAGAGAACAAAGCAAAATTGATGATAAAAGTAAATTGGAAAGTTGTTTAAAAATACATGCCCTATCTGAATCATAAGGTTTTTTTTTTAACTTGATTGTCCTTTTAATATTGTTTGAAAATGAAAGTTTGGGTATAAAATATTTAACTCTTCAAAATGGGACATTTAATACAGTAGAATTGCATAACAAGCAAATGCATAATAAAAAGACAATGCAATAGCACTTACTCTGAATTCTAAATGAGCAGTAGATTTTGTTCTGACAAATTTCAAAATGTACTTTAATTTCTATCATGTGACAGCCTAAGCCAATCACAGACTCTTGCACATGCTCAGTAGGAACTGGTGCCTCAAAAAAAAGTGTGCATTTAAAATGAAACTATTTTACAAAATTGCAAACTCACTGAAAAACTGCATCTCTAGCTGAATCATTAAAGTTTAATTTGATGTTAGGGTCCCTTTAAGAAGCATATTTTAAGCAACTTTCTAATTTACTCCTATTATAAAAAAAAATTTTATTCTCTTGGTATCTTGATTTGAAAAAACAGGAATGTATGCAAAGGAGGTGGCCCATTTTTGGTTCAGTACCCTGGATAGCACTTGCTGATTGGAGGATACGTTAAGCAAGCAAGCGTTACCCAGGTGCTTAACTAAAGATGGGCTGGCTCGTAAGCTTATATTCCTGCTTTTTCAAATAAAGATACAAGGAGAACCACGAAAAAATGATAATAGGAGCAAACTAGAAAGCTGCTTAAAAGTGCATGCTGTATCTGAGTCATGAAAGACAATTTCGGTTCAGTATCCCTTTAAACTGTAAAGTTGTTTAAAATGGTATATTCTATGTAAATCATGAAATCATTGTTTTGTTTCAACTGTAAAAACATATTTATGCAATATTCATATTTAATAAAGTGTTATAGTGTGTATTTACTGTAAATATTTCACATTCCAATGTTCTCGACATAACGGAATATGTTCTATGTGTTTGTAAATAGATATTCCTATATATATATTTATTTATTTTATATATATATATATATATATATATATATATATATATATATATCTATCTAAGAATAAATATGTATAAATAGAACATATTCTGCTATGTGCATATTTTCATGTCAGGTTAGCACACTTGAGAATATGGGATCGTGTTTGTGCACGAGTTGGGTGTTAGGTCCCTCCCCACACACACACACACACTCTGATCATTAGCAAGGAAATGTTGTTCTAGAATAAAGGGAAATTTGTGAAAAGAAGCATAAATATTTACTCGTCAGACAAAACGGATACATTGTTGAGTACATCTGCTGTGAGATCTACTTTTTGGTATAAGATATATAAACCTTATAGGTAGGTATTAGCAGTAAGACAGAAGAGATGAGTGGCAAACTGGAATTTGTTACATTTTTTCTTCCTTGTAAAACTGTGTTTTTAATTGCT
The DNA here is from genome assembly GCF_027579735.1 of Bombina bombina. Lineage (NCBI taxonomy): Eukaryota > Metazoa > Chordata > Amphibia > Anura > Bombinatoridae > Bombina > Bombina bombina. The sequence goes on along the minus strand of NC_069500.1, from coordinate 166,894,333 downwards.
TATATTGTTGTTGTTTTTTCTTGAATGAGGTATTTTAGAACAATTTTCTTGCCATTTTCAGAATAATAAAAATTAAAGGGACATTATGCACTGAGATATTTTTATGTTATTAATTATTTTAGCATGTGATAACATTGTTAACCTTTTATCACCAATATATATTTAGCATATATTAAAACTTATGATTCCAATTATGTTGTTTTTTTCTGCTGCTTTGCAAGCCCTGTACATTTGAATGTATGTTTGTTTACGGTTCTGAATTTCCCTCTGCTCGCTCCCTTCCTGATAATCTTGAGTGCGCAAGCGTGGGATTCCCTGTGACATCAGCATTATTATGACAAGCCCAATAAAAAGCTTGCTCACAATAGCGCTGACAGATAAAGCTGTAATTATTGTAGGTGATCGGGACAACAATGAGACTGAGGTGGCATTTGGTTTCCCTCTCCTTGGTTTGTTTCATATCTCTGTAACCACTCATATTCAGTTTCCTTTAACGGCATATCCTCTCAACCTTTGCCTCTCTCAGTTGGAGTACCGTAAGGCCCCTTCTTGGGTCCCTTGCTGTTCGCTCTCTATACATATATCCTCCTTTGGGCTCCAGTACCACTTATATGCTGATGATACCCAAATCTATCTTTCCTTTCCTGATATGTCTTCCTCTTTACTTAACCTGATTAACAACTGTTTCTCTGCAATTTCCTCTTGGATGTCCTCGCACTACCTTCAACTCAATCTGTCCAAAACTGAGCTGCTTCTTATTCCCCCTCTTCGAGACATCCGACACCTAACATTTCTCTTACAGTTGGAGACTCTATTCTCAACACCTCACCCCAGGTCCACTTTCTTGGGGTCAGAACTCACATTCACCCCACATATACAAGCGCTTACCAAATCCTGCCGTACACACCTACGCAATATTTCCAGAATTCAACCTTTCCTTACTCAAGAAACTACAAAGATAATAATTTCTTTATTTTGTCATGCATTTCCAATTGCAATCTACTGCTAAATGGCCTTTGCAAACACCACCTCTTCACCATCCAGTCTATTATGAATGCTTCATCTAGACTCATCCACCTAAGTTGTCGATCTGCATCAGCTGCTCCTCTCTGCATGTCTATACACTGGCTCCCCATACACCCCAGAATACAATTTAAAGTATTAAAGGGACAGTCTAGTCCAAAATAAACTTTCATGATTCAGATAGGGCATGTAATTTTAAACAACTTTCCAATTTACTTTTATCACCAATTTTGCTTTGTTCTCTTGGTATTCTTAGTTGAAAGCTAACCCTAGGTAGGTTCATATGCTAATTTTTTTGACCTATCTGAATGCATTTTTACAGTTTTTCACCACTAGAGGGCATTAGTTAATGTGTGTCATATAGATAACGCTGTACTCACGCATGTGGAGTTACCTAGGAGCTAGCACTGATTGGCTAAAATGCAAAATGTATGTGTGTATATATATATATATATATATATATATATATATATATATATATATATATATGTATATGTATATATAGGGTATCGGCACTCTCACTCCCACAGAGTAAGCGACCATTGTGCCAGATCCAAATATATATATACATATATATGTGTGTGTGTATATATATATATATACATATATATATATATATTTTTATATATATATATATATATACACACACACATATACATACTATATATATTTATATTAGACATGTGCATTCACAGTTTTGTTAGCTTTCGGAGAAAGGCGGCCGCTTGTGGTGTTGAGACGGATTTATCTTGTGAAGTTGTAACACACTAAGTTCTGTGCAAATTCAGATCTTAGTGATATATATATACAGTATATGTGTGTGTGTGTGTGTGAATTTTTTAGAAAGTATAGACAATAGTGACTGCAAGATCTTATAAAATAGTGGCTAAATGGGGATCTTGCTGAAAAAGAATTCATAGGGCTGCTTTAATAGGTATTCATCCTTGTTTTGATTTTTGTTTACTGTGATTAAGATTCCTTATTTTTATATAATATATCGTTTTATATGGTCTGAATGAATGAATTCCTCAGTACACTGTAGTCTGTTACTTGTTTCCAGAACTGAACAGGTTAACATGACATGGCATTTTCTGTGCAATAATCCTCTCGAACAGCGACACCTTTTGTAAGAAATCGTAAGCTATTCTTAGGACGTTAAATAAATTGCAACATTTTTCAAGTGATGCATTTTCATTCCTGATTTAGTCATTTTTTTTATTTAATTTATTTATTTTAACTGATTTAAGATTTACATTACTTTTAAAAATCTTTTTTTCTGACCGCTCTCTTCATGTTTAGTTAGAGATAATACCGTATGCTTGAACATCTAAATAGTGAAGCTTTGGAGACAGTAGATTTTCATTGTATTTTTAATTGCATTTTAGTTTACAACTTTTTCCAAAGATTGGGTAAAACAAATTTTCTCAAATGTATTTATTTATTTGATCTAGTTTCCTTATGATTGTATTGTTACTTATGTTTGTCTCTGTGCAACAATAAATGGCTACTTAAAGGGACATAAAACCCAAAAATTTTCTTTCATGATTCAGATAGAGAATACAATTTTAAACAACATTCCAATTTACCTCTATTATCTAATTTGCTTCTTTCTTTAGATATCCTTTGTTGAAGAAATAGTAGTGCACATGGGTCAGCCAATCACACGAGGCATCTATGTGCAGCCACCAATCAGCAGCTACTGAGCCTATCTAGATATGCTTTTCAGGAAAGAATATCAAGAGAATTAAGCAAATTAGATAAAAGAAGTAAATTAGAAAGTTGTTTTAATTTGTATTCTCTATCTGAATCATGAAAGAAAAATTTTGGGTTTAATGTCCCTTTAAAATATTATAAACTAATTGTAATAGAGCTCTCTTCCTCCTGTATATAGATACATTATTAGCTCTTAATTATATTGTAGTACACTGATGATCATGTATATAATTCTGCAGAATATGATGCTGCTTTAGAAATGAAAAGTAATATTTGCAGCTTGCTGTTTTTGTTACATAATTGACTAGGAAAGCATTAAAGGTACATTGTACTTTAAACAGGGCTCAACAAATCTGTTTCAGATTTAATAGCCAGTAAGAATATTTAGGAGCCAGACATATTTTAGAAGTCAGACAGTAGTATTTGTATATAGATATAAGGAGAATAATACAAAAAAGGTAGGAGCAAAGGGTAAAATTCTAGTAGCCAGTGGCTCCCTAGTTCCTGAGTTTGTCGAGCCCTGCTCTAAAATATTCTCCCCATTAATGTGTTCCTAATGATCAAGTTTACCTGCTTAAATACTTACAAATAACTTTTACCTTTATTTTTTGTTTGAAATAGTTGCTTTTGTCTGTTGAAATTTCCACCTAAACCTTGAAAATTTCAATGCAACTGTATTGGCTCTAGAAAAATTATATGAACAAAATGCAGCATCATTAAAGGGACAAAAACCTCAAATTCTTTTTCATGATTCAGATAGAACTTGCAAATTTAAACAACTTTGTTTAAAAGCAGGAAGGTAAGCTCAGGAGTGTGCACGTGTCTGCAGCACTAAATGGCAGCAGTTTTGCAACAATGTTATAAATTAGCAAGAGCATTACATAGCAGCACTATTGCACACTAACTATCCAGATATCTCTTCAACAAAGAATAACAAGAGAATAAAACAAGTTTGATAATAGAAGTAAAATTGGAAACTTTTGAAAAATGTATATTCTCTGTCTGAATCATGAAAGAAAAAAAAATGGGTTTCATGTCCCTTTAATCAACTACCCAGAGGGGTTGGATGGAGCGCCTATTTGGGAGAGTGCTCCTGCATCTGCTTTGAATACAATGCTTCTTAGCTGCTTGTCTGAGTGCATTGTCCCTTTACGTATATAAAGTTATTGAACATTATGTTGGAAGTTAAAGTGATATGAAACAGTGCTCCTTTAGTAAAAACAACTTTTCCTTCCATAAGGCAGGAAGAGTCTACGACTTTAATCCTTACTGTTGGTAAATACAACACCTGGCCACCAGGAGGAGGCAAAGACACCCCAGCCAAAGGCTTAAATATCCCTCTCACTTCCCCTATCCCCCAGTCATTCTTTGCCTTTCGTCACTATAGGAGGTGGCAGAGAAGTGTCAGAAGATTTGGATAGTCCTGTAATGGGTATGTTCCCTTCTAGAAAGGACTGGAGTTTTGAGTAATCATGTCAACCTCTCGGTGAGAGTATTGATGAAAGTTAGAGTCTGGAGATGCAGGGAAAGTTTTTCTGCAAACCCATCCAGACTGTTGCTAACAACTCCTGAGCAATCAATGTTGACGAGTTTCACTGTCCATGTCAAGTCCATGTCATTAGCGCTGCTGAAAGACTGTCACACTTGAGAGGCTCCTTTATATCTCGATAGGAACAAGGGTTAATATCTCCTTCAGGGACATTATTTGAACAGTTTGGGGATTTATATCTGCTTAATGTGAGAGATTTTTGGGCTCATAGACTGTGTGTTTTTTGGCTTGGAACAAACAAGTTTCTCTTTGGTTTTTGAAGTGTTGTGCAGCTCATAATAGCTTAGCACCCTTTTTCATAACAGGGGAAGTCCTGTCTTAAGCACCATGTGACCAGGTACGGTCTCTTTCATTTCCTAAGATTCACTGTTGACTGTCTGGGTCTAGGAGGTGGCGAGAACCCCAGCCATTGGGAGTATTAAGGTGCAGTTTTTTAAATAAAAACGTTTCTTTATGTTGGTCCTTCTGTGGGTATATACAAAGCTATGGAGGACACTGATACTACATTAGAAGGTTCCGCTCCTTCTGTACTGATTAATAATTCCTGTTTATATTGTGAGGAGGCTGTGGTTTGCCCGCCTGCTCAATTTTGTTCCATTTGCCTAAACACTGTTCTATAGTCTAAGAAGGGAGACAAGCCTGCTAATATTCATAGCGCTATTAGCCCCTCTGAGCCGTCAACTTCTCAGGAATCTGGGTCCCGAGAAATGACTACCCTTTCTACATTACCCACTCCACATGCAGTTCCCCCCGTCTCATCTAATCCACCATCTGGAGGGGGCCTTTTCCCAGCGGACTTTACCATGCAGTTACAATCTGTGGTGTCTGCGGCCCTGAGTGCCTTACCTCGCTCTAACAAACGCAAGAGAAAGGTTAAACATAGTTCTCCTGACCTAGAGTCATCTAAATATTTGTCGGATTTAGCTAATATGTCCCAGCTTCAGAGGGTGAACTTTCTGAGCCGGAGACTTCAATTTCTAAACCTCCTTCAGCGGAGGAACCCTCCTTTTAGATTTAAAATTGAGCATCTGCGTTTTTATTAAAGGAGGTTCTGTCTACGCTAGAGGTTCCAGAGGCTACACTCCCTGAGGAACCTAAGATCCCTAAAATAGACGAGGTTTATAAAGATAGGAAGGTCCCTTTGACTTTTCCTGTGCCAGTTAAGATGGCGAACATTATTAGTAACGAATAGGAAAGAGTAGGAACTTCTTTTTCCCCCTCGTCTACTTTTAAAAAATTATTCCCGGTCCCTGACTCTCAATTAGATTTGTGGGGCTCCATCCCTAAGGTTGATGGCGCTATTTCTATGCTGGCTAAGCATACTACTTTCCCTTTTCTGAGGAAGATGTTTCTACATACAGGGCTTTTATTTCAACTGGCGGCAGCTGCAGCCATGGTTGCTGGAGCAGCTACCTACTGGTGCGACACTCTGTCGGAGCTCATTGAGTTGGAGACTCCCCTTGAAGATATTCAGGAGAGAATTAAAGCACTGAGAATTGCTAACTCTTTCATCTGTGATGCAAATATGCAGATTATAGGGCTAAGGGACGGCAATTGTCTGATTTTCATTCCTTTTCGTTCTGACAAATCACAACAACAGCAATCCTCATCCAAGTCTGAGCAGCCCAAGAGTACTTGGAAGCCCGCTCAGTCCTGGAATAAGTCCAAACAGACTAAGAAGCCTGCCGAGAAAAAATCGGCATGAAGGGGGCGGCCCCTTATCCAGGATCGGATCGAGTAGGGGGCAGACTGTCTCTTTTTTCAGACACTTGGTTCCAGGATGTACAGGATCCTTGGGTACTGGAGATTGTATCTCAAGGATACAGGATAGGATTCAAGTCTCATCCAGTCTGTCTACAATACCAGAAAAGAGAGCTGCCTTCTTAGGTTGCGTATGGGATCTGTCCTCTCTAGGAGTAATTGTCCCGGTACCTACAGTAGAAAGAGGTTTGGAGTTTTATTCAAACCTTTTCGTGCTTCCAAAGAAGGAGGGAACTTTTTATCCAATTCTGGACCTAAAGTGCCTTAACAAGTTTCTGAGTGTTCCTTCTTTCAAAATGGAGACAATTCGGTCAATCCTTCCTCTGGTTCAGGAAGGACAGTTTATGACCACAATACATCTGAAGGATGCATACCTTCACGTCCCGATATACAGGGAACATTTTCAGTTCCTGAGGTTTGCTTTTCTGGACCAGCACACACCTTACCTGGATGATATCTTGGTACAGGCACCATCTTTTCGTCTAGCGGAAGAACATTCGGAGTCCCTTCTCAATCTTCTTCGATCACATGGATGGAAGATAAACTTGGGAAAGAGTTCTCTTACTCCAAGTAAAAGGGGGAATTTCCTGGGAACAATAATAGACTCCATATCTATGAGAGTATTTCTCACAGATCAGAGACTTGTAAGCTAACTTCTGCATGTCTTGCCCTCCAGGCCTCCTCGAGACCCACAGTGGCTCAGTGCATGGAGGTGATCGGACTCATGGTGTCCGTCCTGGGAGATTGTGACTACAGAGGCAAGTCTTTCCGGCTGGGGAGCTGTTTGGGGTGCCAAGAAGGCACAAGGTCTGCGGACTCATGAGGAGTCCTCCCTTCCGATTAATATTTTGGAACTCTGGGCAATCTTCAATGCCTTGGAGGCTTGGCCCCTTCTGGGTTTGTCGCAGTTTATCAGATTCAAATCGGACAATATAACCTCGGTTGCCTACATTAACCATCAGGGGGGAACGAGAAGTTCCTTAGCGATGAGAGAAGTATCTCAGATAGTAGAGTGGGCGGAGACTTACAGATGTACACGGTCAGCGTACCACATTCTGGGTGTGGACAACTGAGAAGAGTACTTCCTCAGCAGGCAATCCTTTCATCCGGAGGAATGGTCTCTTCACCCGAGGTGTTTGCAGAGATGTGCATCGAGTGGGTGACGCCAGAGATAGATCTCATGGCATCCCGCCTGAATACCAAGCTACCCAGGTACTGATCGAGGTATCCTCAGGTGGAACTGATAGATGCCCTATCAGTACCATGGAGGTTCAGACTCTTATAGCTTTTCCCTCCATTACTGCTTCTCCCTCGTGTGGTGGCTTGCATCAAGCAGGAGCAGGCATCAATGATTCTGATTGCTCCGTCGTGGCCGTGAAGGACATGGTTTGTGGATCTGGTGGGGATGTCCTCAGTGGAGATTACCTTGTCGCAGAGATCTGCTGATACAGGGTCCCTTCGTTCATCAAAATCTAGATTCTGTGAGGCTGACTGCGTGGAGATTGAACGCTTAGTCTTAGCCAAGAGAGGATTTTCTGAGAGTGTTATCGACACTCTGATTCAAGCTCGTAACCAGTTACTCGTCGTATCTACCATAAAGTGTGAAGGACTTACATGTACTGGTGTGAAGAGCGTGGCTTTTCCTGGCATAAGGTTAAGGTTGCCAGAATTTTAGCTTTTCTCCAGGATGGACTGGAGAAGGGTTTATCTGCTAGTTCCCTGAAGACAGATATCGGCCCTGTCGGTATTACTGCACAAAAGATTGTTCGAGCTTCCGAATGTGCAGTCCTTTGTTAAGGCTCTGGCTAGGATCAGACCTGTGTTTAGATCTGGGGCTCCGCCTTGGAGTCTCAATCTTTTTCTTAGCGTTTTGCAGCAGGCTCCGTTTGAGCCTATGCATACTCTTGACATTAGATTATCTTGAAAGGTTCTTTTTTTGTTGGCTATTGTCTCTGCATGCAGAGTTTATGAGATTTCTGCTTTGCAATGTGACCCCCCTATCTGTTTTTTCATGCTGATAAGGCAGTTTTACGCACTAAACTAGGGTTCCTCCCTAAGGAGGTGTCGAATCGTAACATTAATCAAGAGATTGTTGTTCTTCCTTGTGTCCTAATCCTTCTTCAGTGAAGGAATGTTTGCTGCACAATCTGGATGTGGTTTGTGCTTTGAAGTTCTATCTTCAGGCTACTAAAGAATTTAGACAATCTTCCTCTTTGTTTGTTATCTATACGGAGAAGCGTAAGGGGCAGAAGGCTACTATGACTTCCCTATGTTTCTGGTTGAGGAGTGTTATCCGCTTAACTTATGAGACATCAGGACGACAGCCTCCTGAGCGGATAACGGCTCATTCCACTAGAGCAGTGGCTTCCTCTTGGGCTTTTAAAAACAAAGCCTCAATGGATCAGATTTGTAAGGCGGCTACCTGGTCCTCCTTGCACACTTTTTCTAAATTTTAAAAGTTTGATGTGTTTGCTTCGGCTTAAGCAGCTTTCGGGAGAAAAGTTTTGCAGGCTTTGGTGCCCTCAGAATAGGGTCCGCTTCTTTTTTTCTGTTCCCTCCCATTATTCATTCAGTGTCCTCTGTAGCTTGGGTATTGTTTTCCCAACAGTAAGGAATGAAGTTGTGGACTCTCCCTGCCTTATGGAAGGAAAACATAATTTATGCTTACTAGATAGTCATTTCCTTCCTGGCAGGGAGAGTCTACGACTCCGCCCGTAATATATGTTTTTGATGGGCGGCTCCCTTTTTGTATTATTTCTTCTGGCACCTTTTTATATCCTGATGTTTCTCCTGCTTTTCCTTGTTCCCTCGGCAGAATGACTGGGGGATAGGGGAAGTGGGAGGGATATTTAAGCCTTTGACTGGGGTGTCTTTGCCTCCTCCTGGTGGCCAGGTGTTGTATTTCCCAACAGTAAGGAATGCAGTCGTGGACTCTCCCTGCCAGGAAGGAAAGGAATTTATCTGGTAAGAATAAATTATGTTTTACCTGTTTTCTTTCTAAATGAGCACTACATTACAGAACTTAAGTTCTACTGTCACATAATTTTGAAGCAATTGTCCTCTACTGAGCATGGGCATCTTTGCTCCTTTGCCATCCTGTAGAGACCCTAGCCCCCTTGTGGGGTTGTGACAGGTAGGAATGGACTCTTCAAAAAATAAAAAAAAAAGGTATAATGCTTTGGTTAATATTAATTGAAATGGTTTCTATTAAAGGGATACAAACCCAAAATGTTTGTTTTATGATTCAATGATTTTTAAACAACTTTCTAATTTACTTTTGTTATTAGTTTTCCTTCGTTCTCTTAGTATCTTTTGTTGAAAAGCAGGAAGGTATGTTTAGGAGCCGGACCATTTCCTGAGCACTATATGGCAGCAGTTAGCAAGAGCACTAGATAGCAGCACTATTTCCCGCCATGTCGTGCTATAGGTGCCTACCTAGCTATCTCTTCAACACAGAATAACATGGGAACTATGCAAATTTGATGATATAAGTAAACTAGAAACTTTTTTTATTTTTTTTATTTAAAGTTTGGGTTTCATATCCCATATAACCCATATAACACACTGCTTACTGTTTTTTTTTATTACAACAATGGAGCAGACTGTTTTATATACCTTTTTAAGTCGAATTTCATAATTTGATTTGAAATGAGCAGTTGATTTTTTTTTTTTTCCTGGTTAATTTCAAAGTTTTTACTTTTATTTTCATATCCTTTGAACCATGTTTCAGCCATCAGCCAATCAGATTAATTTATGTATATGAGCTGTTTTTGCGCTTCAATAATTTACACTAAGAGAATGAAGTAAATTATATAATTAAGTAAAAAAAAAAATTAAATTGCTTGCAATATCTCAGACCTCCCAACTGTCCCTATTTGAGAGGGATCGTCTTATTCTGAGCTTTTCCAGCTGTCCCTCTGACAGCCACATGTCCCTATTTGCAGAATTTCCCCACCCATGGAGCACTCAAACACCACCACAATCTACCCAGATACACCCACAAAAGCCCAGACACACCCAATATCCCACCTCCTCCCAACATGGCTCCTCCTACAAAATGGCAACCAGCCCCCATCAACCTATTTAGTCCCGAATAAGACACAAATGTTGGGAGGTTGCTATCTGAAACTTTAAAGGGATACTAAACCCAATTTTTTTTTTTCTTTCATGATTCAGATAGAGCATGCAATTTTAAGCAACTTTCTACTTTACTCCTATTATCAATTTTTCTTTGTTCTCTTGCTATCTTTGTTTGAAAAAGCAGGAATCCAAGCTAAGGTGCCAGCCCATTTTTGGTTCAGCACCCTGGATAGTGTTTGCTGATTGGTGGCTACATTTATCCACCAATTAACAAGCGCAATCCAGGTGCTGAACCAAAAACGGCTGGCTCCTAAGCTTACATTCTTGCTTTTCAAGTAAAGATGGCAAGAGAAAATGAAGAAAAATTGATGATAGGTGTAAATTAGAAAGTTGCTTAAAATTGCATGATCTATCTGAATTGTGACAGAAAAAATGTGGGTTTAGTATCCCTTTAAAGTTTAATTTTACATTTTAGCAATACATTGCAATTGTGTCTTTCTGAAAGAAAGTACATAGAATGATGCTTTCCTTAAAAGAGGTGTTGACAAGTTTTATATGACGTTTAGGAGTGAGCAGGAATATTAAGAATCAATCGCCACAAAATTTTAAGCGCTCAATATAATTGTATAAAGCAGTGCTTGACAAATGTGTTTAAAAATTAGGAGCCAGTAAGAATATTTAGGAGCCAGGCATATTTTTAGGAGCCAGACCGTTGAATTTGTATATAGACATATGGAGAATAACCCAAAAAGTTAGGAGCCAGGGGTAAAATTCTGGGAGCCAGTGGTTACCAGGCTCCTGGGTTTGTCGAGCCCTGGTATAAAGCATATCCAGAATAAACCAAAATATTTGAAGTCCGGTATAAACTTCTAGGTGCTGTGGCACTTTATTTTAGTTCCTAGGATTTATCAAGTTGTGATCAACATTTACTTAAAGGGACAGTAAACACCAAAAATATTATTGTTTAAAAAGATAGATAATCCCTTTTATTACCCAGTCCTCAGTTTTGCATAACCAACACCGTTATAGAAATATGTTTTACCTCTGTGATTACCTTGTATCTAAGATTCTGCTGATTGCCCCCTTATTTCAGTTCTTTTGACAGACTTGCATTTTAGGCAATTAGTGCTGTCTCTCTAATAACTCCAGGGGCGTGAGCACAATGTTATCTATATGGCATACATGAACCAATGCCCTCTAGCTGTGAAAAACTGTCAAATGCATTCAGATAATAGACGGTCTTCAAGGGCTTAGAAATTAGCATATGAGCCTACCTAGGTTTACCTTTCAACAAAGAATATCAAGAGATCAAAGCAAATTTGATGATGAAAGTAAATTGGAAATCATGAAAGTTTTTAATTTGGACTGTACTTAAAAACTTAACTCTTATTACAGTGTTTTTAGTCTGTTTCTTTTTTTATTGACGTGACACAAGTGGGACATATCTGATGATGTAATAACTTAGATAAGAAACCACCTAAAGTGAACTTTTAAGTGGATGGATAAAAGCTAACAACGGAAATGTACATGCAAAGCAAGATCTAACAATATGAGGCATTTATTTTTCATGCGCTAGTTCAATATTTCCAACAAAGTTGTCTGTAATATGGTTTCTATACAGTACTTGAAAAAGTTGTCCAATAAGAGAAAAATGATAGTTATAGATTATGCTACGGAATGTAGCATTGCTGGCTTTTTTATATGTAAATGTATTCTTGTATATATCTACATTAACTCAAGATTTGACAGTCAGTTGTTATTTGATCCAAATAAGAGCAGAACGTTCTGACTTTTATCTAAATCCTTTTTTTCTTTAATTCTCTTCCAAGCATGGCGTTATCGCTACTGAAGATGAGGAGTATTTTATTGAGCCTTTAGAAAACGTTACAGAAAATTCCAAAAGCTTTAACTATGAACGGGGTCACCCTCATGTTATTTACAGAAAATCCGCTATCCATCAACGGCATTCAAGTAACCTGGCACACTGTGGTGTAAAAGGTAAGGGAACAGGATTTTGTATTCACTAAATATCAAACCAAGAGCGAGATTTCTGTGAAAGCCTTGCTGAAAAACAAAGTGATATTGTCTGACAAATCTGCATACATGCGACCATTTAATATGTATCGTCTGACCTTCCATTTGCAAAAACACAATTATTGTTTGTTCCCATAAACCATCAGTTTGAAGCTTGTGGATCTTTAAAGGGACATAATACTCATATGCTAAATCACTTGAAACTGATGCAGTATAACTGTAAATAGCGGACAGGAAAATATCACCTGAGCATCTCTATATAAAAAAGGAAGATATTTTACCTCACAACTTCCTCAGCTCAGCAGAGTAAGTTCTGTGCAAAAGGCTATACGCAGCTGTTGCTCAGCTGCAGGTAATAAAAAAAAAATGAAGAAATGAACAGCAGCCAATCGGCATCAACAGTGCTGAAGTCATGAACTCTTTTACTGTGATCTCATTAGATTTCATAGTAAACTTCCTTAAACTGAATAGGGAAATAACATGAGTGTGCATGAGGCTCACTCCCTTGCCTTTCCCAAGACAGGCATACTGTTTTGCTGCTTAAAGTCCTTTACAATGGGGTGTGAATACTTAGGACATTTTGAGGTAAAATATCTTTCTTTGTTCAGGTGATATTTTCTAGTCAGTTTTTTATAGCTATGCTGCATCACTTTCAAGTATTTCAACATTTGGGTATCATGGCCCTTTAAATGCACGTTGATAGATCTTTATGCCTTAAAGGACATTAAAGGTAAATTAACTCCCTTGTATTTACAAGACATTTATGTTGTGTAGCTGTAGAATAAGATATTAGCTAAGTTCAAAGTTTTTTGTTTTTTTTCCAAACAAATTACAATCCTTCTTGCAGCAACTGTTTTTCAATAGGAAAACTTCACTCATCATTTGTCTTATTTGAAGGAGCCAATCTAGGATTTAGTCTGCTAGCCTTGGTTATAATTTTAGTAATTTAAAGAGCTAAATTTTAAGAAAAGTGGGCAAAATAAATAATGAAAGTATATTGCAAATTGTGTCATTACGTATAACTAAACATTTTATATAAAAATATCAAGATATTTACTGTCCCTTCAAGTTAAAGGGATATGAAACTTAAAAAAAAAAAAATCTTTCATGATTCAGATAGAGCATGCAACTTTCTAATTTGCTCCTTTTATCAATTTTTCTTTGTTTTCTTGGTATTTTTTATTTGAAAAGCATTAATGTATTGGGTAGCGCTTGCTGATTTGGGGCAAAATTTAGCACCAATCAGCAAGCGCTACCCAGGTGCTGAACAAAAAATGTGCTGGCTCCTAAGCTTACATTCCTGCTTTCCAAAAAAAGATGCCAAGAGAACAAAGAAAAATTGATAATAGGAGTAAATTAGAAAGTTTCTTAAAATTGCATGCTCTATCTGAATCGTGAAAGAAACACATTGGGTTTCATATTCCTTTAAACACCTTTTAGTTTTTTCTGTAAAAGTTGTGCTTTGTCTCACGCTCACTAGACTAAAATGCAAATTTTGTGACCTAGGTTTTCAAAATTCTGCAAATTGATTTGTGAAATCTGTGTACACTCAGAAATGATTTTCCATTGTTATTTTTGGAGAGGAGTAAACATAATATATATAAATTTTTGGTGTAGAATAATACAAATTTGACCTATTTAGGAGTCTTGAGCACAAGATTAGGACACACCTTGTGATCAGCATCTTTAGTTAATTGTGCATGTAGAGGTCACCTTGTCCTTTAGTACAGAGTATAATAATAGATCCCCACTTCTATCTACAGACAATATCAGTGGCTATTTATTTTCACTATGTTGTTACAAGGACATTAAAGTAATCTTTTCTTACTTGCAGCTAAAAGATGGTAACGAAAAATATATAATGTTTTTTTTTTTTTTGAGGGGAGAGAAATGTTTTCACGTGCTGAAAAAAAGCAACTTTTTGTTTTTATAATCTTGGAGGCACGTCCGTGTCTACCAATAGAACTGTGTGCAATGTCTTTATCAGCCAGTGAGTAACCTGTCCTTAGTGATCAAAAACATGCATTTCCAATGAGTTTCTTAATCAGTTTAAATATTTTTTTAACTTAAGCTTTTTATTTAAAACACATTTTAATACAATTAAACAGTGGTCTTTCATATACATTATATATATATATATATATATATATATATATATATATATATATATATATATATATACTGTGTATGTGTGTGTGTATATATATATATATATATATACCGTATGTATATGTGTGTGTGTGTGTGTATATATATATATATATATATATATATATATATACTGTGTATGTATATGTGTGTGTGTGTGTGTGTGTGTGTATATATATATATATATATATATATATATATATATATATGTACCGTATGTATATGTGTGTGTGTGTGTATATATATATATATATGTACTGTATGTATATGTGTGTGTGTGTGTGTATATATATATATATATATATATATGTACCGTATGTATATGTGTGTGTGTGTGTGTGTGTGTATATATATATATATATATATATATATATATATATATATATATATATATATATATATATATATATATATATGTATGTATGAATATATGTATGTGTGTGCATTATTATTTTTTTCTTAAGTTTAATGTCCCTTTTAATACCATCTTTGGTACATGGCAAAAGATTATCAACTTGCATCCTATATCAATATGACTTACTATTATAAAGACAGTGTAGAAAATACAAAAAATGCGAGCAATTCAACGTAATATTAAATGATGCCCTGCTTTATCATAGCTAAGGCCAATGTTTCTATTGCTTTCAAGGGATAGTCAACTAAAAAAAAAGTCAAGATTTAAACATTTTTAAATTAAATATTTTTACATTAATATGTTTAGGCTGTTTAAATTCTTATTCAAAGTATTTGGAAGTAATAGTTGCACAATTAATAATTATAACTTTTTTACTACTTGGAGAACATTTGCCTAAAAATAAACTTTATTAAAGCCTTTTTTAAAAAAAATAGATACAAAGAAAAAAAATATTTTAAATGTCGCTTTAAATGTAACTATGCGTGTAACCTTTTGGTTTTGTCTCTTAGAAGACGTCACTGGAAACAACAAGCCTTGGTGGTTGAACCACACTCTTCCTACCTTAACTGCGTCATCCACTATTGATGCAGACAATAGTTCTCGCCGGCAGAGGAGGTCAGTCAGCACTGAGCGATTTGTGGAGACGCTAGTAGTGGCTGACAAAATGATGGTTGGATATCATGGCAGAAAAGACATTGAACACTATATACTGAGCGTAATGAATATTGTAAGTTTGACCCTTTCATTATTTCTTCTTTTAATTGTTGTCTATACCTGATGTTTCCTTTTTTTCATGCTGTACATTATCATTAACAGTCTTAATTAGTTTAGTATTTCTGTAGTATGGTCACCTAATTTTATAGCCATATTTACTTCATAAATGGAAAGAGTCCACAGCTGCATTCATTACTTTTGGGACATAAGAACCTGGCCACCAGGAGGAGGCAAAGACACCCCAGCCAAAGGCTTAAATACTCCTCCCACTTCCCTCATCCCCCAGTCATTCTTTGCCTTTCATCCCAGGAGGTTGGCAGAGAAGTGTCAGAAGTTTGTTTTCATCTCTTATGGAGGGTAGTACTCTTGGACATCGGACGGGAGTTTTAAGTAATCCGGTCAGTCTCTCAGTGAGGGCTTGGATGAAAGTTAGAGTCCAGAGATGCAGGAAGAGTCTTTCTGCGAAACCATCTTGACTAATTTTAACAAGCCCACAAGCAATCGGCGTTGTCGAACTTCGCTTCACTGCCTGCTTCCTTCTCTCAAGTCCATGGCGGAGGCAAGGCTACTATCCGCCACACATGAAGGGCCGTGTTCCTGTTCCACGGCGTAGATTCCGGTAAGATCGTTTCATTTTATGTCTTCATGATTGTACTGTAACTCATTTGTTCCTGCGAACTCACATGAAAAATACAGAGTCTCAGTGGGACTCCTTTAGTATCTTGGAATCAAGGGTTAATATCTCCTGAGGGGGATTATTGAACAGGGGTGGTTTTAATCATGTTTGTTATGTGATTCAATATGATTATGTGTCGTGTTAACTGGGCTCGTGGCTTTTTGGAACATAAAGGCCTTGCGAAGTGACGCAACCTTACGGTTGGGCGTGCTTTTTTTGGACTGTATGGTTCACCTTGGGACCGGGCGTGTCGTCGTTCAGGTCTCCCATTTCCACATTCCTGACTGTGTGGCGACGGAGAATTCTAGTCCGCTGGTGTCTGGTTCATAGGAGGTGGTGAGTGCCCCAGCCATTGTGGGTGTCAGGTGCCGTTTAAATTGTTTTATATATATATTCCATTTTTTTGGTATCCTTTATCCAGATATGGAGGATGCTGATGTTGAGATTGTTCAACTTTCTGATTCAGATTATTCGTCCTGTAACGAATGCGAATTGGCCCTATTGACTCAGGTCAGTCAGTTATGTTCTTTAGGCTGTCCTAGAGCGCCTTGTTCCTCGGGCTCGGGGATTCAAGGGACTGCTGAGCCACCCGCCTTGGGGGGCCCTGTCTTTCGGGAGGCGAGTCCCCTACCGCTCCCTACTACTACTACACATGCGGGTAACCCAGGTTACGAGTTATGTTCTTTAGGCTGTCCTAGAGTGCCTTGTTCCTCGGGCTCAGGGATTCAAGGAACTGCTCCGCCTCAGGGGCCCTGTCCTCCGGGAGGCGAGTTTCGCCCCCCCCCCCTACCCCGGAGGTTGTGGCACGTTTTCGCTTTTACATACTTTTGGCGTTTGCTCGTCTACAAAGTCCAGATGTTTATTTTCGATTGTGCTCGTGCCTGATTGCCCCAAGTCTCTCGGCCACTGGGAGGGCATGTGCAGTTCCCTTTGTGTAACTGTTCCTGAGTGTTGTGCCTTTCGTTACAGGCTGGCTTGCCTTCGTGTTTTACTCAGACACGCTTTTGAACTGTTAAGGGACCCTATCCTTCTCGTTTATGAGACTCATCAGTCTCCTCCTTCGAATGGCTCACCTCGTTAGACATGGGGGCATGAAGTAATCTCCTTTAAGTCTTGTTATCGAGATCATTCCCAGTTTTGTTGGAAGAACAGGGTTTCCGTTAGGCTGGTCCTGTGGATCTTTCTGTTCTTCTTGGGCGTTAACACTCGGGCTGCCTGTTATTTTATTTTATCCTGTTAGGATGAATTTTCTTTTCTTTTTCATACTATGTTTCCTGCGGGAACTTAAACATCTCTGGGATCGATACTCGCTGTTTGCTTCTAAGGAAGTTGTTTGGGACACGTTAGTCCCATGTCTGTCTGTTCTTCTTCCTCCCTCTCTGGGGGCGGATTTAGCCAGCTTGGCAGTTATGACCCTGGTTGCAGGCTGGTCCTGCTTGGGTTCAGATTTTCTGTCTCGCGGCTAATTCAGACACGTGGCGCCTATTATACCTTGCTGGTCAAGTTGGGGTGCTGAGTGCTCTTAACATTATTTATGTTCTTGTTTGCTTTACAAGCTTCAGCTTAGCATTCTCAAGAGGACTTGTGGGTCAGTGCGGCTCTCGGGATTGTTTCAGTCCTAAATAGCCGTCTCTCTGGTGACTGGGTCAGTGAATTTTGCTGCGTCACTCTCTGTTGTTTCCGATACCCTCAGGACCTAGAGTATTCCTTCCCACGTGGTGGGAAAATTAGAGGGTTTAGCGCCTCTTTCCGCCGGTCAGGACGGTATTGCTTTAGGAAATTGTCCTTTTTGGACTTGTTCCTTTAGTGGTTCTCTTCTTCATTGAGACCTCTTTTTATTGTCCGTTTCTCCTTTTATTATTATTATTATTCTTTATTTATAAAGCGCCAAAAGATTCCGCAGCGCTGTTCATAGGTAACAAAGATAAAAGGACAGTACAATATGAGACACCAGACAAAATTTAACAAACAAATACAGGAGGAATTGGGAGCTCTGTTCCCGTGGGAACTTACAATCTAAATGGGTAGAAGGGTGAGAAACAGGAGGTGGGGACTGCAAAGGTGGGAATGATGTTAGTGTGAAGTTAGATGAGGGCAACTATTAGGCAAGTGGAATTCATTAACTAATGATTTGGTTATAGGCTTCCCTGAACAAGAAGGTATTTAGGGAGCGTTTAAAGGAGGAGAGGTTGGGGGAAAGTCTGACAGCACGAGGAAGTGCGTTCCAGAGGGTTGGTGCCGCACGAGAGAAGTCCTGTAGTCTAGCATGAGAGGAGGTGATGGTAGAAGAGGCAAGGAGTAGATCGTTGTTGGATCTTAGGGGACGGGCTGGAGTATATTTGTTGATGAGTGAGGACAGGTATGGGGGGGCTGCATTGGTAAGGGCTTTGTAGGTCAAAGTGAGAATTTTGAATTTAATTCTGCTGTGAATGGGGAACCAGTGAAGGGACTCACAGAGGGGTGCGGCAGATACAGAGCGTCGGGAGAGGTGGATTAGCCTAGCAGAGGCATTTAGGATGGATTGAAGGGGGGAGAGGGGGGAGAGAGGAAGGCCAGTTAGTAGGTTGTTACAGTAGTCAAGCCGGGAAATTACTAGGGAATGGATTAGCTGTTTAGTAGTTTCTGCACTCAGAAAAGGACGAATTTTGGAGATATTCCGTAGGTGGTTGCGACAGGATGAAGAGAGCGATTGGATGTGGGGTATGAAGGACAGATTGGAGTCGAGTGTAACTCCAAGGCAGCGGACTTGGGGTGATGGGGAGATAGTGGTGTCACTGACAGTGATAGTAAAGTTAGAAACTGGAGTAGAATTAGTTGGGGGGATTAGAAGAAGCTCAGTCTTGGACATGTTGATTTTTAGGTGGTGAGAGGCCATCCAGGAATAAATGCCAGATAAGCAGCTGCTGATGTGGGAAAGGACAGACGGAGAGAGTGCAGGAGTGGATAGGTAGATCTGAGTATCATCAGCATAGAGGTGATAGTTGAAGCCATAGCTACTAATAAGCATTCTAAAGAGGACTTGTGGGTCAGTGCGGCTCTCGGGATTGTTTCAGTCCTAAATAGCCGTCTCTCTGGTGACTGGGTCAGTGAATTTTGCTCCTTGTGGATGGGTCACCTTCGGGGGACTTGGATTCCCTTCAGGAGTTGGTTGTTCCTTTTTCGGGACATTAGACAGTGAGGTCCTTTTGGGCTCCGGTTAGGAATACTCTGCATCTCTTTCCTGGGATTGAAGATATCCTAGTGGTTATTCATTATATGGTTCAGGTATTGCCATCCAGGTGGCATCCAAACTCATGTTTTACTGTCCTCTGACTTTGAATCTGAGGTGATGTGGAGGCTTGATGTTGCTCTGTTCGGGTGACTTTTCCTCACCGTTCCCTTTGTGTCTGGAGCTCGTGGCTAGTTGGACAACTAGCTCAGCATACTAATGCTCTGTGGCTACTCTGTACTGTAGCAAACCAAGGGTTGCTAGTTCGATCCCCGGTGAGGTCTACTCAGCCTTTCCTCCTTTCAAAGTTGATAAAATGAGCAACGCCCTTTGTCCCTTAGGGGGATTAGCCGCACTTTCGAGCACAGTCATGTTAATATTGCTTGGACGCCTGTTAGCTCTAGTGTCCTTTTATGGCCCTGGCTCTTTGGAGTTTTGGGCTCCTGCAAGGGGTGGTCTCTTCCCTTTGGGTCGGGACTTGCAAGGGCTTCTTGCACTTGTTATCCAGGTTCTTCTTGATTTTTTCCCTGGGAGGTCTGTTTTTCTGATATCAGACGAGTGATTTATATTCCTGGAAGATTGTTTAATCTAAACATTTGTGGGGCCCGGCCTTCTTGTCCTGATCTTGCGGTTGTCGAGGGTTTTACTCTGCGTTTTCTCTTTGTGAATCCCTCTGTGGGATGTTACCGGACCTTATGATCCTAGGACTGGCCGGGGGTTTCCAGTTTCAGGGGTTCTTGGGCTTAGCCCTTGTTCTGGCTGTTCTGTTTTACAACTTGGCCAGATTTTACTGAGAGCCGGGCTCCTTGGGGCTTGTCTTGTGCTGGTTGATAGGGTTCCCTTGGGACAGCCAACTGACGTGACCTGATGGTGGCTCTCCTGCCTAGCAAACGGCTATTTTGCGCTTGCGTGCAATGCCATCCCCTGCCCACGCTGTCAATCTCCCCAGCCAGACGAGACTGAGGAGATTGAAATTCGCCACCTAAATGGTGGCGAAAGGTTAGGGAAGCAGCGGTCTGATGACCGCTTTTTCATAAAAACCTGCAGTCGTAGGCAGACGAAGGGGTTGATAAATCGACCCCATAGCATGTCATTTTAAACAGCTTTCCATTTCACTTTTATTATCAAAATGTGCAGACTTTCTGAGGCACCAGCTCCTACTGAGCATGAAAAAGAGTTCTTAGTATATAGGTAAATGTATTTTATGATAGGCTGATTGTTGTTACGTGATACAGGTGGAAAGTAAATGGAATTAATTGAGAAATTTGTCAGAAAAAAAAAAAAGTATGCAATTCTACTGTAGTTAATAGTCCTTTTTAAGTTCTTGGTTTTCTCAAAGTCTAGAATGTTTGAGAACTTAATATTAAAAGTGGGTTGTATATGCTTTTAAAAATTGAGTATATACTAAATCTGGTGTAAACAGCCCTATTAAATACATTAATGCATGTTTAATGGAAATGCAGGAAAAAGTCTCCCTAGAGTTACTGGGGAATGTACTTGGTGATCTTTGTCTAGTGAGTAGTTATATCTGCTGCTTCAAATTTTCTCTTCAGAGGAGTTTTTTGAAATCATCAATAATTAATTTGCATACATAGCCAATAAATATTGTATCAAATGCCATGAAAGAGTTTCAGAAATTCACTTTAAGGGATACAAAACAATTTGAGATTGCAATGCAATATAATGTATCTCTCTCCTTGTTCTCTCATTTGCTTTTGTAATATACATTCTTTATTTGCTTGTTTTTGCTGTAATCTACCATGCTCAAATGCGGAATGCCAAATCCCTAGGTTTCCTTCAAAATGCTGCAGCTTACATAAACTAACTACATACTAAATAGCGGTTGCTTAGAGCACCAAACACTCATATAGAAGTATGGTATGTGTGACTAGACTCCATCACTATGCCTGCACCGACAGTTGGTGGTAGTATATGTGCTGACTCTCTGTGAAGGTGTGGCATTTGCTGGTGCACAGGGCATACATGTGTACTAGAAGCAGGACTATTGCAAATTGCTTCTATTAATATTTAAATGCACCCATGCATGTTAATTTTGTATTTTCTATCCCTTTAAGATGAGAAAACATCCACTCCAGTACTTTGTTGCCGATATGAACTATAAATGTTTATTTAAAAAATTCAAATTACATTGTAAACTAAAATAATAATTGGAATTGTGTGGGATTGTGTTATTGTATCTTGTCAAAGTAGACAACCTTTAAAGAAAACAAAAAATACACCAATCTGTGGAAATTTCTCTAATTCAGTCCATGAAGGGGCAGTGAACCTTTTTGTGCAGTCTTCCAATAGATTAACATTTAATTAGAGTATGACGCGTTGCGCCCGTGGTGTGTTGTTAGAGCAGATTAACCCCTTGTTTGCTGGAATTGCTTTGTTGTGTTAATAAAATCTCTGATGTTTGGCTTCAGCAGAAATGATATAATATATAAAACATAATAAACTTTTTTTTAGACTTTTTTTTAGACTTAAAGGGATATATAAAACCACCTGTTTTGTTGTTGTAATAAACAAACAAAGCAGTGGGTTATACTTAACAGAAATTGTTGTAATATGTATCATTCATCATTTCAAAAGGATTTTACCTTTTTTTTTTTAACTTCCTTTCAGCAGTGTCCATTACTTCCTGTCACAGCCTTACAAGGGGGGTAGGGGTCTCTACAAGAAGGCAAGGTAGATTTTTTTTTTTCCTTTTAAAGGGGCAGTCTAGTCAAAATTAAACTTTCATGATTCAGATAGGGCATGTAATTTTAAACAACTTTCCTATTTACTTCTATTATTTAATTTGCTCAGTTCTTTAGATATCCTTTTTTGAAGAAATAGCAATGCACATGTGTGAGCCAATCACACAAGGCTTCTATGTGCAGCAACCAATCAGCAGCTACTGAGCATATCTAGATATGCTTTTCAGCAAGTGATATCAAGAGAATGAAGCAAATGAGATAATAGAAGTAAATTAGAAAGTTGTTTAAAATTACATGCTCTTTCTAAATCACGAAAGAAAAAATTTGGGTTTCATGTCCCTTTAAGTGTTGCTAGGAGACATCTAATCTAGCTGCAGTCAGTCTATTGCCCATGTTCAGTTGAAGGGATATGAAACCCAAAGTATTTTTTTTCTCATAATTTAGAGAGATCATAAAAATTTAAACAACTTTCCAATTTACTTCTATTATCTAATTTGCTTCATTCTCCTGGTATCCTCTATTGAAGGAGCAGTAATGCACTATTGGGAGCTAGCTGAAAGCCAATGACAAGAGGCAAATATGTGCACCCACCAATCAGCAGCTTCTGAGCTTACCTAGATATACTTTTCTACAAACGATTCAAAGCGAACAAAATAAATTAGATAATAGAAATAAATTGGAAAGTTATTTAAAATGTCATATTCTAAAGATTTGCATAAAAAAAATAGGTTGCATATCCCTTTGAGTACTTTTGCAGCACAAATCATGTGACATTAGAACCTAAGTTCTACTATGTCTGCTTGCTTAGCTAGCTGTAGGCAGTGGATACACTGAAAATTGAATTGATCACTTGGTAAAAAAACAAGTAAGTTTGCTGTTTTTACTCAATCTATTTCCTTCATGTTTACTTTGATTTAATGTTTTTATTTTCTAGTAAGGGTAAATGTTTTATATCCATTTAAATTACAAAAAAGGGGCATAATAATAGTACATTATATTGCAATTTTGTTTTTAACAATCCCAAAGTGTTTACTGCCCTTTAAATCCCAAACAAATGCCCAATGTATAGGATTTTACATACCTGAACAAACGTGTATTAATTATAATGAATGAACAAACCACTTGTCAGTCCAGACCAGGAAATATTTAAAGGGATATTCAACTTTTAATATAGTTCTCATAAAATGGCTTAAAGGGACATTAAACCCCAAAATAATTATTTCATGATTTATATAGAACAAACAATTAGAAACAATTTTCCAATTTACTTCTATGATAAAATGTGCTTCATTCTCTTGTCATGCAACAAAGCCCTACTGGGAGCTAGTTAAACACATCTGGTGAGCGAGTGACAAGAGGCATAGGAAGACAATGCAAATTTTGTTAATATTGCATTTTATTTTGTATGCAGACCTTTTACCAATATATATATATATATATATATATATATATATATATATATATATATATATATATATATTTAGTGTTGGGCTACTTGAAGACTGGAGTTAAAAAATAATTATTTTTTCATTAAAAAAAAATGTTGGTTGGTTGTTTTATTGTCTGACTTTGTGTCTTTTCTTCTTTTCTGGAGGTCAGGTTGCCAAACTTTACCGTGATTCCAGCCTAGGAAACGTTGTGAATATCATTGTGACTCGTTTAATTGTCCTTACAGAAGATCAGGTGAGGATGATTAATGTTACCTTTATCATTTTTTACATTGTATTATTTCATCAGTTAAAAAGGGTTCACATTAGGGATCTTTCATGGGGATCCGAATGCAGAAGTAGCAGCGGCTTGTGCCCTTCGGGTCTTTTTGTAGCCGGAATGATTCTTCTAAATGGTCCCCACTCTGTATTTGCACAAATCTTAGAGTGGGGATGTTTTACAGGAATCAATAGTTATGAAAATATCTAAAGAAAACAAGCTGCTGCTTACTTCCACATTCGGATTTTCACATAGTGCGGAATTATATAACATTAGCTTAACGCCAACTTTATCCATCAAAGTATTGCAGAGATATTTTATTACAAAGTTAAATTTTCTAAAACGCCGATCCTGGCTCTACTGAGCGGGTCTTTTTTTTTCTTTCCCTAAGCGCATCGCAGGCACGCTGTCTAGTCACAGGGTGTCCGATCGCCATTAAACTGAATGTAGCTAGCTCCCTCTCTTGTCTGGTAGCAGGAGCGAGCTAATGCCGCGTTCGGGCGCGCTGTGACTAGACAGCGTGCCCGTAATGCACTTAGGGAAAAAAAAGACCCGCTCAGTATGCAATACTTTGATGGATAAAGCTGGTGCTAAGCTATGTGCAGAATTATATAACATTATTTTGTAGGTTTACTGTCCCTTTAAAGAGACACGAAACCCAAAATAGTTCTTTCATTATTCAGATAGAGCATACCATTTTCAACAAATTTCTAATTTACTCATATTATCAAATTTGCTTAATATTCTTAATATCCTTAGTTGAAGGATCTGCAATGTACTACTGGGAGTCAGCTGACGATGCCAATGATGACGCATATATGTGCAGCAACCAATCACCAGCTAACTCCAAGTAGTGCATTGCTGCTCCTCAATAATTTTCAGTATCAAGAGAACAAAGCAAATTAGTAAATTGGAAAGTTTTTAAAATTGTATGCTCTGAACCATGAAAGAAAAAATTGGGTTTCATGTCCGTTTAAGATATAATAATATATTTTACTAAGTTAATCTATATATAGGTTGAATGTTACGTTTGACTACTAACTGACTCCTGGGATGTGTCAATCCCTGGTACAGAAGATGACCCTTTTTTTTTTTTTTCTCTAAAACTGTAAAGATGTTCAGAAATGTTATTGTGGGATTAAAGATTTGTTGATTTTTTTTTTTTTTATTTGCTGATGAGGTGAAATTGTTATATTGACATAATCATTTTTACATTTGGAACATAAAATATGCCTGTTCAGTAATATGCTGGCTGAACTCTGGGTCAGATTTTATAGAGATAAATATTGGCAAGAAGAGATTATTCCTAGAAACCACTGCTTCTAATTATAGTCCCATTTTAGTCTTCAAAAGGCTTAACAACTGACCTTAGCAATTTGTTTGGAACTTTTCTGGTATGTGTATTGTATTGCAGCCAAACTTGGAGATAAACCACCATGCTGACAAGTCCCTTGATAGCTTCTGTAAGTGGCAGAAATCCATTCTTTCCCATCAGAGCGACGGAAACACCATTCCTGAAAATGGCATAGCGCACCATGATAACGCTGTACTTATTACCAGGTATGGGTCTGCTTACTCTTCTCTGTTACACTGGAATTACCTTTTTTTTAAATTTGTCATTTATAACTGTATATCTTATGGTCCCTGGCATTGGTATTTTGGCTTAATTAATGCATCCTGTTTTGTGATGATCCAGGATAAAAGTTGATTTTGACAGGTTCCATTGCAATTTGAATTTAATCTTTTGGAGACTTGGTTGGAATCTTTTGTTTGATTATTACGAAAAACTTAAATTTTGTGTAAATGTTCCACTTTTTACTTTAGAATATATTGAAACAATGCTTCATATTTCAATTTTAAAGGTATATTAAGCACCTTTGGACTTGTGTAAAAATTGGGGTTTGTCTCACGCTCCCTAGAGAAGTAAAATGGCTAAACCTGTAAACTACAAATTGACAAAGCCAACTTAATTTGCAAAATTTGTCCTCTCTAGGGAGTGTGGGAAAAGAACAATTTTGCTACCCAAAAGCAAAAGGTGTAGAATATCCTTTGCCAAACGTAATTTTATGACACAAGTAGTGACAAATATACTGTAAATGAGCTGCTTCGCTGATTGAGCAGTCACTATGTTGAATGTTGCAAGTGTTAAAGGGATATAAAGGCAAATAAAAGTCCAAAAAGAAACCGTTTTTTGAACTTTGTGTATGTAAAAAAGAAAGTGCTCGGATGAGCCAATCACAACAAGCATATGTTTGTATCTACCAAACACCAGCTAGCTCCCAATAGTGCATTACTTCTCTTGTGCTAACCTAAGTATGCTCTTTAACAAAGAATACCTAGAGGAACAAAATCAATTTGATAATAAAAGTTATGTGAAAAGTCTCTTAAAACTGTTTGTTCTATGTAAACAATGAGTTTACTTTTTTACTTCCATGTCCCAAAGTCGCCCCCCCCCCCTTCATTTAAACATTTTATGGGGATTTAAGTTTTGAGTTACTACCCATTTTAAATCGTCTGAGTCTTCAAGCAGTAGCGTTGTTTCATTACACTTTGACAAAAGAATGCTTTGAAACGCAGCCAAGCACATCTTTATACAAAGTATGATTAACTTTTCGGTGTCATCATGAGCTCTTAATATTCGTGCGGGGACTGAAATAATGAGCTTAACAGCCTTTGCTGTGGATTTTGAATAGAAGGAGCAGCCTTGCATTCTTATAAAAATATATAGTTAATCCTGATAGGTTGGTTAGTTTTCCACAAACACTCATGTTGCAATCAACTGTGAAATATGAGTGGATCCATATGGGACTTTTTCTTAGATGTAAATTACCTGAAATAATCATACTTGAATGAGTGACTAGGAGAGAACTGAATACAAAGAGGGAGCAGATAGTTTGGAGTGCGAGGGAGACACTTCACAGATGCTGCGTGTCTTGTTTGTGCGTTTTGCCTACCTTATCACACAATAAGTTCCATGCAGACATAAATCAGCTTGCAAACAGACATCCTTTTGTTAAATAACAAAGTCAAAGAACTCTTATCATCTTTTTATTTTGTTTGCTTTCTTATCTTTATAATGAGTGCCATAATTATTGTAATCAGGTAGGGATTTTGAAAATATTTCCAGGTACCATTACTTGTGTTATTTGTTATTATTTGTCTTAAAGTGATAGCAGATTGCAGACATTATCATAACATTTGTTTGGTATGTGCATCTGTTGGCGTTTTTTGCTGTTTAAATCAGATATTTAGTTTGTAGCATGAAAAGACATGTTGGATATGTTATAACCAAATGATGTAACTTTTAGAACATATTTTTGTTTATTTTCATTTTTGTAATTATAATCGTACACATAATCAGTTGTTTATAAATGTTTTTTTAAGTTTATGAGGAGCCAGGAAAACTATTTTTTTTTTTTAAGAATTCAGGCAAATATGTTTTCAGTTAGATATGCGTGTAAAGTGAGTAGCCACAGGTAAAATGTTTATACTTCATGGACCTTATTAAAACCGGAGATAAAAACATAGTCAAAAGATTTAAAGTATTATAAAAGTTACCAAAAATGACCAACAAAATAAATATATATGTTTTGAAAATTCAAATAATACCCTATAAAAATTGGGAATCCGCAATTCCCGGAACTCTGCCCACACATCTCCAGTAAGCAAACACTACGCCTAACCTCCTCCGCCCAGGATAACTCTCACTTCTCTCAAATTCCACCCAGCTACCTCCCCACTCCTCCAGCTACCTCCCACTGTTGGTACTGATGAGCCGTCACATTTACTATGTTAATGACAACATAGTATTTGTGACAGCTTGTCATGTACCGAGGCAGGGTATTTATTAGCAGTGTATTTATTATTTACTATATAAAGTGTTAGCATAACTGGCATATGGCAGCGTTTATTAGTGAATAGTGTTTGCTTACAAGAGATTTGTGGGCGGAGTTCCGGGAATTGCCGATTCCCGATTTTGATAGATCACCAGTTTTGACACAACACCGGCATATTGAGGAACACGCCTGCGCAAGAGGATCATTGTTATCTTTATAAAATGTATGCAGCCCTTTTATATACAAAATTTATATGCTCGTTTGTCTAGGGGGGACCGTGACTGTCCATGGATACAATTCATTTAAATAAAACAATACAAGACTTGTAAAAGACAGGACAAAATTTACAAACACATACAGGAGGGATTGAGGGCCCTATTCCCGTGGGAACTTACAATCTAGAAGGGTAGGAGGTTGAGAAACAGGAGGTGACGACTGCAAGATTTGGAAAGATGTTAATACAGAGTTAGATGAGGGAAATGTTAGGTAAGTGAAATTAATTTATTACTGAGTTGGGTTGTAGGCTTCTCTGAACAGAAAAGTCTTCA
Organism: Bombina bombina; assembly: GCF_027579735.1. NCBI lineage: Eukaryota > Metazoa > Chordata > Amphibia > Anura > Bombinatoridae > Bombina > Bombina bombina. The sequence continues at coordinate 166,866,219 of NC_069500.1, read as the reverse complement.
GGGAACATTTAAAGGACGACAGATTAGGGCAAAGCCTGACAGCACAAGGGAGAGTGTTCCAGAGGGTAGGTGCTGCACAACAGAAGTCCAGCAGTCTAGCATGAGAAGAGGTGATAGTTGCGGATGCAAGGAGCAGGTCATTGTTGGATCTTAGTGGACGGGCTGGAGTATACTTGTGTATTAGAGAGGATAGGTAGAGGGGAGCGGCGTTGGTGAGAGTTTTGTATGTAAGGGTGAGAATTTTGAATTTAATTCTGCTGTCACTGGGGAGCCAATGAAGGGACTCACAGAGAGGTGCAGCAGATACAGATCGACGGGAAAGGTGGATCAGCCTGGCAGAGGCATTTAGGACGAATTGAAGGGGGGAGAGGCGGGAAAGAGGAAGGCCAGCGAGTAGGTTGTTGCAGTAGTCAAGTCGGGAGATAACAAGGGAGTGGATTATTTGCTTTGTGGTGTCGGCACTCAGAAAAGGGCGAATTTTGGAAATATTGCATAGATGGTTGCGGCAGGATGTAGAAAGCGATTGGATATGGGGGACGAAGGATAGATTTGAGTCAAGTGTGAGTCCGAGGCAGCGGACTTGGGGCGATGGGGAAATGGTGATGCCGTCAACAGGGATAGAGAAGTCAGAAGTCGGCGTAGAACTTGAGAGGGGGGATAAGAAAGTACTTACTATCACACACTGTGCTCTGTCACTCCCTGTTCACTGTTGCTGCTTAGGCAGCTTCTTCTTTTTCAGTCCGGTCACATCTGCGCTAGTAGCATGACGTAGGCGGTCAAGTCTGTAAGCCATTGCACATGCACATAATTACTACCTTTTAACTGCACATGCTTTGCTCCGTATTTACTAACAGGAATTACCCACCATGATTGGCAAATTAGACCTGCGGTTGGTTTGGAGTGCAATTTGCAGCTAAACTACAGGAAAGAAAAAATGGAAGGTATTTAGTCATATTCATTGTTTATATTGACCAGTGGAATGCTGAAATTACATTTGTTATATCACTTTAAAGGAACATTAGACCTAGGTTTGCCAGCTCTGTTCTGCAAAAAAAACTGTATTATCTATAGATTACTATATAGAATACTGGTCACAATAGTAGGTGGGAGCACATTGCAGGGGCACACAGTGCCCCTGCAAAAGCCCAAACTTTTAATCCCATCATGTATATATTTCAAAACCAAGCAGACTTTGTACCCCTTGGCTGCCAGTAACATTCAAATCAATAATGTTACCTCTTTGATTGCTAGTAATACATGTAAACAGAAGTGATTTGATCCCATTGGCTGTCCCTCACTTCTTTCTGCTCCACTTTTATAATGCATTGAGGCATAAGAGACCTTTTACATTTCACATTAAGGAATTAAAAAAAAAACTAAAGGCAAAATTAAACTTTCATGATTGAGATAGAGCATGCAGTTTGCCGATGTACTTCCATAATCAAAATGTGCACAATCTTTTTATATTCCCCCTTTCTGAGGCGCCAGCTCCTACTGAGCATGCGCAAGAATTCACAGTATATATGTATATGCATTTTGGGATTGGCTGATGGCTGTCACATGGTGCAGGGGAAGGGAAATTAAAAAAACTATAAATAAAGCAACCCAATCCAGCTACAATCAAGATTCTACATGCCATAAAGATCTCTTTGGAAAGAGGCATTTTCAACAATCCCTGTTTTTTCAACATTTATATAAAAACTTTATTTATAAAACACAGGGGTTAATAAACACTTCCAGCATACTTTCTCAAGACACTCTGCAATGCAAAGTGTGTTGGAAAACAAAAGACAAAAAAAAAAAACAAACCACTGCATTTGGCTTCCCATGTGAACATTGAGATAACACCTGGCTTGTGCATGGGCTGCCAGTCTCGGCATTGGAAAAAAAAGCAACAGCAGTAGATGCTAAATATGGATTTTTTTGCAGTCAAGGAAAATACCTTTTGAAAAAAATGTGCAAATAGGGCCGGCAGTAAATAAGCTACTACACAAGTTGTAAGCCTTACCCAGAATGTTACTGGGTAAGGCTTACAACTTTTACAAGAAAAAACAGAATTACAGGATTTGTTTTTTTCTAAACATAATTAAAATTAAAAAAAAAAATAGAATTGATTTTGTTGAAGTGCCAACCCCATGGTTTGAAGATCCAGAAGAAAATATAAAAATACCATCTACAAGGTTATAAACCATAAATAAAAGCTGTGGCTCCATCAGTTCTTTGATTTGCACAGCCATGTTGAAGTTGCACGGAATAAAAACATCTACTTTCAGAAAGATTGTTGACATTACAAATTCTAGTAGTCCTAATGGAATGGCCAACAAAATACAATCCCTTTATGATCAATGTACTTGATAAGGTCACTGAATGGGTTAATCAAATACTAAACAGGTCAGTGTAGTATTTGAGTCAGATTGGTCCCTTGATTGTAGTAGATCTGTTTTTAAACTCTTATGTGCAGTTTTTTTTTGGGATTATACTCTAGCATGGAATTATTTTACCATATTCTCATTGAAGCACAGCAAGATCACTTCCGTAGAGCGAATATGCATGAATAATATGTCTGCAGAATTTTTGTCACTCATCTTCCTACAAGCTATATCTCACAATGAGTCATAAAATCATAACATTCTAAGATTTTGTTGGGGAAATGTGTTTTGTGGCAATAGGATGTCTGTTATAGCATTCACTAATTTATTTCCCAAAGATGGAGAGAGGCCAGATGAGAAGTCTGCATTTTTTGCATATGAAAAATGCTTGCTATTTTTTATTGAAAATTTTATAGGATCAGAACATGAATAAGCTGAATATTTTTTCATTGAAAAGTCTGGTTTCTGGATTATTATTCCTGATGAGTCCTTCTCCTAGAACACTATGAAAAAACACTAACCATTTACTTTATATTTTTAATATGTTTATTAGTTGTATCAATTAAGCAAAAATTTACAGAATTTTTTTATCAGAAGCCAAACTTTATAGTATTTCTTTTTTTTAGCAAAATTATAAAAAAAAAATTAATTGGTCATTGCTTTACTGTATCTTTATTTTCTAAGCCCCATTTCAAAACTTTCCTTTTGATGAACTTTCCTAGGGTCTGATAATAAAAAACTTGCATAGAGAAAAATTATGCAAATCTTTCAGGCTTTTTTTTTTTTTTTTTAGCGTTCTGATGTTATGCATTATTTTCTTTACAAAATTTAACTTTTTTGAAAATTAGTTGAGGGACCTTGCCAGAGAGAGCTAAAGAGAATCAGGTTGCTAGTGCCATGATTAAGGGCCCGAATTTCTAATGAGCATTGTTTTCTGACAAATTTCAAAATTTCCTTCCATTTCCCTGCCCCCTTCTCTATCATTACAGCCATATACAAATCACAGACTCATAGATAAATTCTTGCATATGCTCAGTAGGAGTTGGTGCTTCAGAAAGTGTGTATATAAATGACCGAACAATCGGATAATGGAAATATACATCTTAAAGTTTATTAAAATTGAAAGCTCTTTTAAAATGTAATTTTGACTTTAGTATCAATTTACTAAAAGAGCTGGATTTTGCTTTACTCAACAGTATAACTGGAAAAGCAGTGTATTTCATGGCCTGACAAATATAAGGAGCAATGGTTACAAATTTTCTTTTCTCTAGCTCTTCATTTTTTAGAATAGTATACATATATTTCTTTAGAAAAAAATCTTATTAAAATGAGTTGCTGGGTCTTCAGTTTTTTCTTACTGGCTCCTACATGTGTGAAGAAAATAATGTTTAAGCTTATAGATAAATCAGTCTTCCACATTTGTAGTGCAAGGGGGAAAGGTGTTGGATTCGTTGAGTAGACTTGCTACAGAGTTTTTATAGGAATTCAGGAGTGCCTGGAATATATATGATGGTATCCTGTGAATTAATTTCCACTGTACAAAAATGTTTTTGGTTATCCTTATAAAGAGCAGCATTTAAATTTTAAACATGTTGACTTTTGTAGCAAAAAAATGAAGTAAAATCGGTTTAAATTTAGGCTAATCAACCAGTATGAGTTGAGTACTTCCTACTAATGCTGTTTGGCTTATAGGCACTTAATACTAATGCTCAATGAGTATTACCTGAAAGTACCTATAAACCATTAAGCATTAACAGGAAGTACCTATTAGCCAATGAACATTAGTAGGAGGGGCCTATAAGTAAATGTGGATTAGGATGAAGTACACAACTGTTACAAATGTATTAGTCTTCATTTATATTTGAAAAAAATTGTCACATTTTAGTACAAAAAAGAAAATCAACATTTTTTGGTGCTGCCCACTACCTATTATTATTATCCGTTATTTGTAGAGCGCCAACAGATTCAGCAGCGCTAATGCTTAAGATATAAATATGGTCAGACTCAATGTGTCTTCTGTTTTTATGTGCCATCACAATTTATAATTCCAGTATGTATGTGTGTGTGTATATGTATACATATATATATGTGTATATATATACACACACACACACACACACACACACACACACACACACACACACACACACACACATTGTTTTCACCTTTTAGGCTTGGGACTTATTTTTGTGTCCCAACACAATGTCTGTGTTTACATCCCTCACCAGAAGCCACATTTTACTTCTATTATCAAATTTGTCTCTCTTAATTTCTTTCCGAGAGCATATGTAGGCTTAGGAATGTATAGGTGACTTGAACTCTACGTATATTTGTAATTGTTGCAAATGTTGCAAACACAGTTGACATATAGAAGCACATGCATGTCTGTTTCAACAAAGGATATCAAGAGAAAACAGTACATTTGAAAATGGATGCAAAATTTATTTTTCTAAGCTCCATATGAAAGTTTAATTTTGAGTTCTATGTCTTCCATAGAATGAAAGCTAGGTGGTGCCCATGACTTTCTGGACTCTAAAACTTTACACCTATATATTCAATATTTAAACAACTCATATAAATTACAAACACATCTGCATATTACTCTGTTGTTTTAAAAGACTACTAAATGTACTAGAAATGCATAAATGTATGATAAAAACACAATGCAATAACACTTAAAATGTCTTTCTATTTGCCAACACCCTGTATCATGTGATAGTCGTCAGCCAATCAAACCCTTGTATATGTATAAACTTTGAGCTCTTGCACATGCTCAAAAAATAATCCTGTGCATAATGTGATCATGGAAGTAAATTGAAAGTCTCTTACGACTTCATGCTGTCTGAATCATGAAAGTTTAAATTTGACTTTAGTGTCCCTTTTAGTTATATTTTTTGTTAAAATACATTCTATTTTATACTCTTAGACTCTTAGTTGAAAAAGTGTCGTGTTCATGTGGCTCATTCTTTCATTGGATGTACAAAATAAAATACATGCTTTGTGCTTTTGAATCGTTCCCCTTAAAGGTACACTCAAGTCAAAATGAAACTTTAATGACTCAGATAGAACAGCAATTTTAAACAAGTTTCCAGTGTACTTACATTAAAAAAAATGTGCAGTCTTTTTATATTGACACTTTTTGAGTCACCAGCTCCTACTGAGCATGTGCAAGAATTCACAGAATATACGTATATGCTTTTGTGATTGGCTAATGGCTGTCATATAATACAGTGGGAGTGGAAATAGACATAACTTTGAAATTCGTTAGAAAAAAATCTACTACTCATTTGAAGATCAGACTAATTACTATTGCATTGACTTTTTATCATGCATTGGTTGATTATGCAAATTTACTGCATTTACTGGTCCATTAAAGGGACACTGAACCCAAATTTTTTCATTCATGATTCAGATAGAGCATGCAAATTTAAGCAACCTTCTAATTTACTCCTATTATAAATTTTTCTTTGTTCTCTTGCTTTCTTTATTTGAAAAAGAAGGCATCTAAGCTATTTTTTGGTTCAGGCCCAAGGAAAGCACTTGTTTATTGGTGGGTGAATTTATCCACCAATCAGCAAGAACAACACAGTGTGTTCACCAAAAATGGGCCGGCATCTAAACTTACATTCTTGCATTTCAAATAAAGATACCAAGAGAATGAAGAAAATTTGATAATATGAGTAAATTAGAAAGTTGCTTAAAATTGCATGCTCTATCTGAATCACGAAAGAAAAGTTTTGGGTTCAGTGTCTCTTTAATTGATTCAATTTAATTATTAATTTTTGCATATCAATTACATCTAGATTTTTTTCATTGTAGCTATTTCTGTTTTAATGACAAAAGAACGTGGATATATGTTTTATTTATTTATTTGGTATGATTGTAAACCAGAATTTTTGGCACACTCTAACGAGCTAAACACATGGTTGTACTTAATGAACAATATTTGTAGAGGTTGGAGAAGATTCAGCACTGCCAATAAACTAGCAGAATTTTAACTTGTGATATTTTCAGGCATTCTTGCCTTTCATGGTAACATGGACAGGTCTACAGGAATTTTCAGCTGCTCTGTAAATCACATAAAATACCAGCTCAAGTGCTATTTAATTTTGGGATGAGAAACAGGAAACAAAAGTGTAGTAGCAAAGACAAAGAACGTGAAGGTCAGATAATTCTGTTTGAAGAAGACCCTTAGGTCGCACAGCAGGTTAACATGAAAGATCATTCCATCTTTATTTATTTCACATTTATTTTCATTTTAAAAGTTCCATATTTCAATATCTGAATTAAATTTCCTGTGTGCGTATCTACATAAAGTTTTTAAGTCGCATGTTTATTTGTGTTAATATGATCATTATGAAGCAACTGCCTAAAGCTCTTTTTATTTTTATTTTTCAATTTTGTTAAATATTTTTAAAAATTATACATTGAAATACCTAACTACCTATATTTTCTGGTTAATTGTAACACAAATTGTCGTATAATACAATATAATATAAAATGAAAAAATGATGTGTATATATAATAACTTAGATTTATTATTTGTAACCAGTTTTCATGTTATTATTTAAAGCAACAATTTTTCCTGCTTTCATCTCAGAATTTTCTATTTAATAAAAAAAATAAAATGTTCTTTTAATTTTTTAATATGTTTCAATGATTCTTCGACTTTATCTCTGTTTCTTAAAAGCCTTTTTGTGTGATGGATTATAGCCAGAAATTGGCTGGATTTTGGTAACCAAAGAGAACGCGCGTCCTTATCAGTTCAGCTCTTCCAAGAGCTGTAGTGTTAGCATTTGTTTTGCTATTGATTACAGTGTAATTTGGTATCTTTAAGCAGACAAAGACCTCCTTACAATCCTCTGCTGTATGCTTTTAGTTCAGCACTGATGTAACCCTTTCTTACAAAGAGAAGAATCCTTTCTCTGTTCCTGTAAACAAACATTTCAATGAGTTGAATTTACTCACGCCATTTTGAAATTCGATGTGAAAAAAGCAGAGTATTCAGAGCCTCACATTGCCTTTTTTTTACCTGAAGAATACATGGGTTGTTTTGTTAGAAGAAAAAAATACCAAGTTTTTAGGAAGCACGTCTTTTGTACTTGAGTTTTGGGAAGAGGGCACTACAGGGTTTGCTGCACAAAACCTCATAGATAATTAGGCCAAAATTTCTATACAAGTTGTCGAACTGAGAATTCCAAAGGGCATATGTACACATACATTGTTGAAAGATGTGTATACGTAAATGACAGTTCTACACCACAGCAGTGCTAACACAATGACACTAAATAATTCAAAGGCTTTTGTATTTATATCAAAAACAAATAAATAAATTGTTACACGTCATGTGCCCGAAATACTTTAGAAAAACTATGTGCCTGTTCCTTTGTATTATTTAAGCAAGGGTCTGCCATTCTTCATCAAACAACGCAAATGAATGTTTTCTCTTGCTAAACGTTTTGACTGAAAGGGAGTAAAAATGTAACATTCATTGCGTTAAAATAATGTTAGCTGAATCTAGCTGCAGAATTATTAGCTAATGTTGTATTGTCTCATGCAGTTTTTAATTCCATATATTCTCATCTCGTTAAATATGACAGTGACACGACTAAATAATATATTCACTAGTATGGAAAAAAATTAATGTATAAAAAAAGGTAAGATAGAATAGGGACACACTTATAAAACTGCAGGAAATAGAGTGGCTGCGGAACAGTTTTATGTTTCTCCATCATTTCCCAAGTAGAATATGGCAACTTTTAAGCTGAGATGCCTTTCTTTCTCAAAATCACTATTACGTTGATTTTATATGTTTTTAAGAACAACCTGGAGGGCTATAGCCCCTTGCTCTTATGGTAAGCCCATTTTTGGTTCAGCGCCTTTTGTAGAGCTTGCTAATTGGTGGCTACATTTGATAAATCTGCAGAATATGTTGGTGTTTCACAAATAAGGGATAAAACAGTATTCTATGTAATTACCCTGGAATTACAGTTATCTTCACATGTGAACTGATATGACTGCAATAAAAAAATGCAACTTTCTTATGATTTCCAAGGGTTCTAAATGTTTTGTTTTTCTTACTACTGTACAATACTATAATTGTGCCAAATATCTACTGTATCCCTGCACCACAGCTTAAAATATTGGCTACAAATATTGTTCATAATAATAGTAGTAGTACTAATAATAGTAATAATAATGCTTTGCTAAATAATAGTTATAATGCTTTGCTAAAAATAATTCCTTTAATTTATGTTAATTGATTAATTCTATGTTCCTTTAGCTAGCTAAAGTATGTTTCTATCAATGATTTAATTTTTATATATTTTTGTATGTGCCATTTTGTGTAGATGGAAATTCTGTAAGTCAATTTAATTGTGATATATTTCTGATATTGCCATTTCTATTCTAAACTTGATTTGCTGTAACTAAGCCATACGAATTGAAATACCATGCTTTACAGAAGGGTATTGAGACATTTTTACAGTGTTGCAAGTCAAGCTGAGCTGGGAAAGATCATTCTCAATGTTTTATAAGATTAACCTTGATTATAAACAAGCAGTAATGAAGCGTTTTAAACATCAGTTTCTGGCATTACATTTAATTAGATCATTTACTGCTATGCAGCCTTACATTTAAATTCTTCATGAATGGTAGCTAGAGTGTTCTTTTAATAATGAATTACTGCCTAGTGTGATCAGCTTCTTGCCGAGCCTATTAAGGGAGACATGATAAAACCTTTATCGTTTAAGTGCCCCCTCTTTAAACCATAAATCTTGTAAAAAAAAATCCTCCTTTTTCAGGTTGTTACTTTTTTCCACTTTCTTACTCACTTGAGAGACTCCAATTTTATGACTAAGGAAGGCCTTGATGAATACTTGTTATTTACTGACCAGCCATAAAACTAGAGATATTCCCAACACTATTCAGTAGAAGAGTCAACGATCATGAATTCCTCTCATTCTCTATTCAGGTTTCCTGATTTTTGTTACATTGTATACTTTATTACATGCTTGTAATTCGCAGTAACTCATGTGCTACGTTAACTTTAATTACTTAATTTATTAAACAGGATACCTGGCACATTATCACTTTTATGTGAAGAATAAAAAAATTATATATAAAAAAATAATAAATATATATATATAGTATAGAAATGTTTTATTTTTATTTAATCTTTGTTACAATTATTCAAGATTTTTTTTTAATTGTAAATATTATGATATTTGGAAGTAAATTGTTCTAGATTGAACTCAGGACCTCAAAAGTGAATGAGTAAAATTCCCAACACTCTTGAGAACATCACGTGACATTACTAATCACCTCATCTATAAAAAGGATGGTTAGCTTATTGGCCATGCGCCATATTATGTCTATTTGCACGAGTTTTGGCAACCCTAGGAAAAAGTAGGGCTAAAAATGTGGGCTTTAGGGGACTACTGGTGGGTGGGCAAACAAGGTGGCCACAACTCAAGAGTCTAACTGAGAGCAGCAGATGGAGGGCATCCTGCAACCTTACCTAAATCAGGCACTGTTCCCTAGACTTTTTTTAGAAAATATATTATTTGAGTGTTCAATTGCCATAAATGTATACGCGGTCCTTAAACCTTCAAAAATATTTATCTGCCCCCCCAGTGTATTAGGAAGCTGGCCATTGTAAACATAATCTCTATCACAAAAAAATCTGGACAAAGCTGTAGATGTTCTTTGGATTCTTGGGTAATGATATTGGATAATGTGACTGTCATTAATTATTATTATTATTGGTTATTTGTAGAGCGCCAACAGATTCTGCAGCTCTAATGATTAATCTATTAATATTTTGTAATGGCCAGCTTCCTAATTCACTGATATTGTCATTAATATCTTGTGTGATGTTATTGCTAATGTAATGCAAAGTTTTCAAGAGGGAACAGTGTGGCATTACCTTGCTTTTTAACATTTGACTGAGAAAAAAATAATAAAAAAAATATATATACATTTTATTTTATTGCTAATTTACTTCCCTAAAGAAATGAAAATACGTCTTAAATTACATATACACTTTATATAAAAATATGACTAAGTTAAGGGCAAAAATTAAGAGCTAGTTATAGCATTTGATAGTCATGTGAATTTCCAAAAAAAAAATGTTTTGTCTAAATGATTTGTTTGTATTTTTTTAAAAAAAGTTTAATTCTGTCAAATTTAGTTCATGAAGGCATTTGGTTTGGCTCAATATTGGTTTTATTTGTTATAGTTATTTCCAATGGGAGCAACACATTTACAACTCATTTTTAACAAAAAAGAGCCTTTCTTAGAATGCCAACTGAACATATAGGGGTTAATTTCATACCTTTGTAAAAGATTATGTAATGATTTTTCTGCAATATTCACTATTAAAGGGACAGTCTACACCAGAATTTTTATTGTTTAAATATATAGATAATCCCTTTATTACCCATCCCCCAGTTTTGCATAACCAGAACTATTATATTAATGTAGGTTTTACCTCTTTGATTAGCTTGAATCTAAGCCTCTGCAGACTGCCCCTTATCTCAGTGCTTTTTACAGACACACAGTTTAGCCAATCAGTGCATACTCCTAAATAACTCCACCGGAGTGAGCACAATGTTACCTATATGACACACATGAACTAGTACTGTCTAACTGTGAAAAACTTTCAAAATGCTCTGAGCATAGAAATCAGTTTGAGCCTACCTAGGTTAAGCTTTTCAAAAATACCACCAAGAGAACAAAGCAAATTTAATGATAAAAGCCAATTGGAAAGTTGTTTAAAATTGCATGCCCTATCTGAATCATGATCAATTTTGACTAGACTGTCCCTTTAAAGTCTAAGGGGATTTTTTATTTAAATCATTTCATAAGCTTTTCTAAAGGATTATGATATGCCCTTGCTAATTTTTTACAGCCTACCTTGACCCCTCTGGACCGCCTGACTTTGTGATTTGCATCTGACCATTTTTAGTGAAAGGGATTTAAAATGAATGAGCATCTACTAGTCTCCCACCTCCATATGACAGTTTAAGGCTTGATTGGACAAGCCTGTATGACTAAAAACATTTACTGCCTGAGTGGCTGTCACAAAACCTCAGTCATTAATAATACTATGTCAGGATTAGATAGTGGGCATGGACACAAGAATGGTCAGACCTTCTGTACATCATTACAAACAAAGGAGCTGATTTAGCCAAGCTGATATACTTCCTTTCCCGCTTCCCTGACTCTTTTTGTGGCAATCATTAGAAATGAACAAATCGATTTGGTTAAGCAATCTCGCTCTTCCTCTGCTTCATCCTATAATGCATTAGTCTGCTCTTATAGCAGAAGTCTTACCAAATTGGCTTAAATTCCTGAATGCATTGCGGCCTTCTCTTACCTGGGTCCCTAGCCTACAACCACACATGCTGTCTTTTTCAAAGAAACTAAAATACAAAGAAGGGTGACACGTGCATTTGTAATTTTTCCTTGACACAACTAAAACGTGAAGGTGCACTTTACTCTGACATAAGTGGGCATACATCCTATTGCACTGGCAAAACTCAAAGCTTTGGGTGCTGGATTTAACTTTTGTGTTTGCTTTTAACCTGTTTGTGTCTGAGTGGTATATTACACATACATACACACACACTGTATAGTTGGATGTTACTTGCATTGACTGCCTCATTGAGACACTATAGGAACCTGCACAATTTAACAAGGAAGCAGCACACTCAGCAAATACGATCGTATTTCTTTCTTTTTTATTTGTTTATCCTAAAAAGTTGGACTTTTATCTAATATGATCTAAACTCAGAACTTATTTTAGTAAATACTATTACCACAAAGAGAAGTACTTTTGACCTGTGACAATGAGAAATTCTACCATGTAATTATGATGCGTTTACAGAGTGTAGGTAAAGTATTTGTTTAGCGTAGCGTTACATGACTGCTTAAAGGCTGCAAAATTGTTTAAAGATTGATAACGCCTTTACTACCAATTATCCAGCTTTGCTCAGCCAACATTGTTATATTAATATACTTTATAACATTTAAACCTCTAAATTTCTGCCTGTTTCTAACCCACTACAGACAGCCTCTTATCGCATGCTTTTTTATTTGCTTTTCACAACAGGAGACTGCTAATCCATATGGGCCATATAGATAACTTTGTGCTGTCTCCTGTGGAGTTGTGCATGACACTGCACTAATTGGCTAAAATGCAAGTCAATAGATAATAAATTAAAAAAAAATCATGTGATCAGGGGGCTGTCAACAGAGGTTGTTTTATATATATATATATATATATATATATATATATATGTGTATCTTTTTCAATTGCCAACACTTACATTATGTGAAACTACCCTGGTTCACATATCCAATGTATATATTCATATATGTGCATAATAATTGTCTGCTACATGATCATTGGTATTCATGCATACGTATATTTGCAGGACAAAGTTATTCCTGATTGCTTGTCCCTGAAGAGTGTATGTTTATACTGGGCTATTATAAGTTGTAATCCTTAACATACACATTCAGTTTAAGTTTTATCATTGTATTAAGTGTTAATTATGTGACACTCCCACTCATATGCTTTTAACCAATGGGATGTATAGGCACTCTTTTTAAATGTTGTGAATAACATATGGCATTTAGCTATGACTAAGACTTATTAGCCAAAACGCGTAAACTTTTCAGTGGGACTGCTGTCCTAACCGCTTGTTATTGGAGAGTGCCTCGGGTTTTTAACTTTGGATACAAATAAAGTATAGACTTTTTTATTCTGTCAGTCTCTGCCGTTCTTTCTTTCTTAGGAACAAGGTAATCACAGAGGTTAAAAGTATATTAATATAACCATGTTGGTTATGCAAAACTGGGAAATTGGTAATAAAGCAATTATCTATCTTTTTAAACAATAACAATTTTGGAGTTGACTGACCCTTTAAATCCATTTTAAAGGACCACTCAATGCAGTAGAATTACATAATTTACAAGTGCATAATAAAAATACAATGAAATAGCACTTTATCTAAATTTCAAATAAGCAGTAGATTTTTTTTTTCTGACGAATTTATTTTTTCTTCCATTTTCCGGCCCCATGTGTCAAGTGACAGACATCAGCCAATCACAGACAAGTATACGTATACCCTGTGAGCTTCTGCACAGGCTCAGTAGCATCTTGTTCCCCAGAAAGTGTTAACATAAAAAGACTGTGCAAAATTTGATAATGGAAGTAAATTGAAAAGTGTCTTAAAACTGCATGCTCTTTCTGAATCATAAACATTTATTTTGAATTGTCCCTTTAAATGCAAAGTAATTAATAAATTAACACATCAAAATTTTAAACTGTTTTGAATGCAACTTGTGTTTGCTGCAATTTCTTTTCAACGGCCAAACTCCACTCACCACAAGTATCATATGGAGGAGTCAATCTGTGCTTGTTACTGGAATATACACAGCTAGTCAGTCATTCTGCTAGCAAAAACATAATTGTTTTGCAGTTTCTTATCTGATAGTTTCTGCTAAAGCCAGTTAGGTTTAGACATGTGGCAGAGCAATTTGGACTTCCAGGTTTCAGAACTGGAAAACTCTTAATTTGTAGACTTAAATGACAGGAAGAAAAGGGTGCAAGATAAAATAAGTATATTGTATGTGTTATTTCGTTTTTTATATTACACAATTAAATATTTATATTACAATCCTAAAATGTTTACTGACTCTTTAATTTAATTTGTAGATAAGTGCTTATAAATTGCTTCTTGGACAATTTTCATTGTATATTTACAGCATTTAAAATGTTTTGTTAAATGACAGACATTGGAGCCTGCAGTAGTTTTAAATGTCCTCTGCAAATATTTTCTCAAAAAATAAAAATTTGTAGCCAAGTCTAGCTTCTAGTCATATGGCTGAGTAATTTGCAGCTGATGTAACTGCCGCTATCACTGCCAACCTTGAACTCATGGGGGTTCTGAATAAAATATTTTTAAAGTTCTGACTTGTAATAACTGATTTAAGTTTTGTTTGTTACGTGAAGATTTTACCTTTTTCTGTGTTTTTGTTCTTTTTTTGGCTTTGAACTAGTTTACACAGCAGATTTACTCACCACTCTCCCCCAGGAACCTATATAATTTTAACACATTCAATGTTATCTTTTTTTCCTATGCATTTTTTTAGCTAATACTCAGTGTCTTATAGCACTTCAGTATCTCAAAGTTCATAGATAACCCAGGGATTTGTGAGAGACAGTATTTTATCTTTACATTTCAACAGTTTTTATGTGTGAAATGAGGCAGGAGATTAGGAAACATTTTTGGAATTAAAGGATGCTATTTCTTTTATGGTTTACCAGTCAGGAGGAAAAAAATACTAGTAAGGAGAGCAAATGTTAAACACACACATTTTTGCCATAAGGCAGTTTGTGAAATTTCTGTCCTACTAGATCTGCCCCGGTCTACTTTAAGTGCTATCATTGTGAAGTAGAAGTATCTAGGAACAACTGCAGCCTAGCCACTAAAGGCTCTCACAAGAGAACCTGCAGTCACAATTTATCAAACAGTGGTCGTCCGACTGGGAAAATTGGCAGCTCCTGCCTGCGAGCACAAAATAGCGCCCGCGTGTAATGTTAAATTCTGCCAGGGAAATTCAGTCTGCCAAAGGAGAGCTGCGGCGGACAGGGGCGCATATGTACACCCCTGTCTGCCGCAGCTTGATAAATCGAGCCCAAAGTGGTAGAGCATGTAAACTCACAGAATGGGGCTGCTGAGTCCTGAAGAGCGTAGCTTGTAAAAATTGCCTATCAACTGTTGCATCACTCACTACAGAGTTCCAAACTGCCTCTCGAAGCAACACCAACACAAGAACTGTTTTCCAGAGCCTTCATAAATGGGTTTTCATGGCCAAGTAGCTGTACAAGCCTTACATCAACAAGTGTAATGCCAAGCATCAGCAGGGATAGTGTAAAGTATAGTGCCACTAGACTCTGGAGCAGTGGAAACATGTTCTCTGGAGTGATGAATCATGTTGTGGCGGATTCCCTGAGAATGCTATCTACCGTAATTCATTTTGCCTACAGTAAAGTTTGGTCGAGGAGAGATAATGGTCTGGGTCTGTTTTTCAGGGTTTGGGCTAGGCCCCTTAGTTCCAGTAAAGAGTTGACTTTATGCTATAGGATACAAAGACATTTTAAACTATTGGTGCTTTTGGCTTTGTGGCAACAACTCTTTCTTGATCCATTATGACTATGTCCTTGTGCACTATGCAAGGTCTGTGAAGACATGGTTTACAAGTTTGATGTGGAGGACCTCGGAGAGCCTGTACAGAGCCCTAACCTCAACCCCATTGAACACCTTTACATACAGTACTATGCAAAAGTCTTTGGCCACCATTAGATTTGTTGGTTTAGCAATGGTATGACCACAATATATAATTATTTCTCAGTCTCTTTTTTAGTATACAACCAGAAATTATAGGATCTTTGTATGCAGTATTAAACATCAGAGAAAACAACAGCTTCTGTAGGCTAGAAAGGGCAAGTATTTACTGTTATCTCCCCTTACACTTGAGCAATAGCAGGAACCTGGCTCTTGCAAACCTAAATGGAATGGAACCCTAATTAATGTCATTGCTAACACCTGTATTTGTCCTACTATTTCTTATCAAAATGACTGCTGTGAAAAAGGTGTATTACACCAGGTTTGTGCAAGACATGCTTGAGCATTACATACACATGGGGTATGAGTTTAATTAATTGGAAGCTTGCTAATAAGACCAACTTTCAATCATATCATTCCATTCAAAATGCCAAAGATCACAGAATTTGATAGACATTAAATCATAATTTCGCATCATCAAGCCACTCTCAAAGAGAAATATCAGTAAACAAAATGGATACTCAACATGTGGTATTCAAGCTGTTATAAAGAAATTTGAAGACTCAGGAGAGTCCAAGGACAAAAAAAGTACTGTAAGTCCAAGAAAACTTTCAAAATCTGATGAGAGATTTCTTAGTTTCTTTCTTGAGAGACCATAAGAAGTTCAGCAAGGATCTGGCTTAGCATCTGGGAGCTTCATCGGGATGTCAAGTTGACCCTTCTACAGTCATAAGAAGCTTGGTCTTTGTGGAAGGGTAGCAACCATGAAACTACTTTTTCGGAAGAGTAACAGAGTGAAAATGCTAAGATATGCTAAAGCTCATAAAGATTGGAATGAAGATCATTGGAAAAGAGTATTATGGAGTGACAAATCAAAGTTTGACATTTTTGGGTCCAATCGTCGACAATATGTGAAAAGAAGAGTTGGAGAGAGATGGAAGAATTAGTGCTTGCGGCCTTTAGTGAAACATGGTGGAGGGTTTGTCTTGGTTTAGGACCGCCAGTGGTGTTGGCGATATTGTCCGAATTGATGGGATTATGAATTCTGAAAAGTACAGTTTTAATTCAACATGCCATTCCTTCTCCAAAGTGGAATCGGGGAGAGGAGGAGCAGGGTGTTGTAAATAGATAAGTCTAATGGTGAGAAATGCAGGGGGGTTGAGAATATTGCTGCTTTAGGTTTATTTTTGTGTACAAAATATTTTTTTGCTCACTGAAAACACCACCCATTGTTCTGAAGAACATGCTCATTTAAATGAGCATGCAAGAAGAGCAGACCTGATTATTTTATCTCTTTCTCTATGCACAAAGGTTAATAATTAGGTGCTGAAATTAAACAGAAGCTATATCAATTGCAAGAATAATTGTCAATATCATCATCCATCTTTCATATAGAGCATCAATTCTTTAGCTTCACCAAATTTAGGAGCTATACTAAAAATCTAGGAGCAATTTTTTTTCTGCTTTAAATAAGATTTTCACTAAATGCACATACATATAGACTGTCATTTCATGTACTCAATAAGGCTTTGTGACAATATAATACTGTGCTGTAGAGCAGTGTGGTAGTATGAACTAGTATGGATTGGCCATGCAAGCGACTTGCTTCAGTAAACTCATTGGGTTGAATGCAAATTTATCTGTATCACAGGGAGAAATACATTCCCTCGATACTTTAAATTTAATGCAGTTTGTACCATACAAGCTGTAAGTGGAGCCACTTCCCTGACCCAATTCAAAGGCCAAAGTCACGCTTTACAGTAATTAAAAGCATGTAAGGTTATTCATAAAGCAACAACCAAGTGTTGGCATGCATGCAATGATGTGTGTGTGTATATATATATATATATATATATATATATATATATATATATATATATATGTGTATATGTGTATATATATATAATCGCTTGTTACTCTATGAATGCAAATTGAGAGTTATCTTAAAAGCTGTAATAACTCTTACTAGAATCTGTCTTTAAAGGAACACAGAAGCCATCATGACAGTTTTAAGGTTCCTATAGCATGTACAATTTAACACATTTTCAATAATTATTACTGTTCTTAAATTGACATCTTAATTTTGGGCTGCTTGCTGCAGTCTCACTTTGCCCTCATCGAATCAGGCCTAGTTTCAACCGAGGACCCCAAGATAAAGAGGTAAATTTGATATCCGAAGTAACTGGGATTTTTTATATTTTTTTTATTTTGCAATTTATTTGAACCATGAAAGATTATCCTTTTCTTCCATGTCCATAACATTTGAAACAGTTTATGTTAATTTTTCTTAACATAATATTTTTGATTTTGTATGTAATTCCACAAGTAGTTTTCTGAAACACATTTATTTTTCTGCTACACTGTGCTCACTTTCAGAGTGTTTGTAAATAATAATTCTATACCAACATGTTTTTTTCTGCTTGGAGTTGAAAATCTCTGACATCTGTTTTCAGTGCGAGAGCCGCATCTAGTTTATTAGCCTCGAAAGGTAACGTGTTAGGTTTCATGTTCCATCACCTGGGTAACATTTTCATTGGGGCTTTTCAGTGTTGCACGAGGGATGTGGGATTTACAGTAGACCCTACAGAAGCTCTAAAACCTTAACAGCCTATTAACTACAGGATACAGCTTATGAGCTTCACTGGGAAGTTGTTAAAAATAAGACAGGACAAATCCTGTGGAACTAAACAAAAAAACTAATTCTCATAGGTTGCATTTTCTTGATTGTGAAATGATTTATGAGACTTAAAGAGACAGTAACCACCTTGTAATTACAGTATTTTTCTGTGGTCTTCCAATAGAGGAAATATCAGCACAGTCTGAAGGTTATTAGAACAGATTAACACCTTGTTTGTTGCAGTTGTTTTTCAATGGTCAAAATCCACCCTTTATTTCCATCTTAATATGAGAAGAGTCCACGGCTTCATTCCTTGTGAGAATACAGAACCTGGCCACCAGGAGGAGGCAAAGACACCCCAGCCAAAGGCTTAAATATCTCCCCCACTTCCCTCATCCCCCAGTCATTCTTTGCCTTTCGTGACGGAAGATTCGGAGCAGTCTCTTATGGAGGGTAGTACTGATCGGCATGGGACTGGAGTTTTAAGTAGTCTTGTCAGCTTTTAATGAGAGCATTGACGAAGGTTAGCGTATGGAGATGCAGGTAGAGTCTTTCTTCAAAACCATCCAGACTCGTATTAATAATTTCTAAGCAATCAGTGTTGACGAGTTTCACTGCCTGCTTCTATCACTCAAGTCCATGTCAGGTGCGATGCTACAAGACTGTTAAACTTGAGAGCCTATGTGTCCCACGGCGTAGATTCCGTTAACATTGTTTAATTTTATACTCATATGATAACGTAAGAAGACAGGGTCACAGTTGACTCCTTTATCTGTATGGAATCAAGGGTTAATATCTCCAGAAGGAGATTATTGAACAGGGGGGATTTATACATGATTTGCTTTATTATGTTTTATGCTGTGACATGTGTGAGATGAGGCTCTGGCAGATGTGGGAACATCAGTTTTTATTTTAATTTTCGGATAACTGCGCAGCCTGTGTGGCGCACCTTTCTCGTGCAGCAGGGGCGGTCCTGCATGGCACTCCATGTGACCGAGTGTGGCCTCATTAACATCCTCTTTCCTGACCGTGCGGTTTACAGGAGAAGAATTTTCTCTGTGGGGCCTGGGTCATTGGAGGTGGTGAGTGCCACGGCCATGGGGGCATAAAGGTTCCATTTATTGTTTTCTATAGTCCTTCAAAGCTCAAGCTATGGAGGACTCTGATACGTTAGAGGGTACTCCCTTCTTACCAAGATCTAATACCTGTTTTTATTGTGAGAAGGCTACGGTAAACCTGCCTGCTCAATTATGTTCCACATGCCTTGATAAAGTAACTATATCTAAAAAGACCAAGATGTTTAGTACTACTGAGCTGTCCACCTCTAAGGGATCAACGTCCCGTGAGGTGCGTTCCCTGCAATCATCTCCTATTATACATGCAGCTCCCCATTGCACTACTTATCCTCCTTTGGGAGGGGCCCTCCTACCACCATAATTTAATGAACAGTTGCAAACGGCGGTGTCTGCTGCCTTCAGTGCTTTATCTCGCCCTGTTCTAGCCTGTTGGCCTCTGTGGCTGAAGTCTTGGTCTGCTGACATGACTTCAAAATCTAGATTGCTTTCCCTTCCATTTAAGGGGAAGATTCTTTTCGGTCCAGGCCTGGACTCAATCATATCCACGGTCACGGGGGGGAGGGTGCCTTTCTACCGCAGGATAAGAAGAATAAATCTAAAGGACAGGGTCCTAATTTTCGTCCCTTTCGTTCGGATAAATCCCAATGCCAGCACCCTCTGAGAAGCCTGATCAGCCCAAGGGAACTTGGAAACCATCTCAATCTTGGAATAATTCCAAGCAGAATAAGAAGCCCGCCAAGACAAAATCGGCATGAAGGTGCGGCCCCCGATCCATCATTGGATCATGTTGGGGGCAGCCTATCTCTTTTTGTGGAGGTTTGGCTGGGAGACGTGCAAGACCCTTGGGTTCTGGAGGTCATTGCTCAGGGTTACAGGATAGGTTTCAAATCTCATCCACCCAGGGGCAGATTCCTCTGTCTTCAAGACCTGGAAAAACGAGATGCCTTTCTAGGGTGCATGAGGGATCTCTCCTCCCTAGGAGTCATTGTGCCAGTACCTCTAACAGAAAGAGGTCTGGGATACTACTCAAACCTTTTTGTGGTCCCAAAGAAGGAGGGTACATTTCGCCCGATTTTAAACCTAAAGTGCTTAAACAAGTTCCTGTTGGTCCCATCGTTCAAGATGGAGACGATAAGGTCTATTCTGCCCTTAGTTCAAGAGGAACAGTTCATGACTACGATAAACTTGAAGGATGCTTACCTTCATGTGCCAGATCACTTCAAGTTCTTAAGATTCGCTTTTCTAATGGCACTTCGAGTTTGTGGCTCTTCTAGGGGCTCTGCTCACAGTAGCGAGATCCAGAGTTCTCTGGTTCCCCGTACCAGAGTGGTATGCCTGGGCATGATAATAGATTCCATATCTATGAAGGTATTCTTTACAGACCAGAGATGTTGCAAAATGACTTCCAATTGTCTTGCCCTCCAGATCTCCTTAAGGCCATCTGTGACCCGGTGTATGAAGGTAATTGGGCTCATGGTGTCCAGCATAGATATCATTCCATTTCCAGATTCCATCTCAGGCCTCTTCAGTTGTGCATGCTGAAGCAATGGAACGGCGATCACTCGGATTTATCCTGACAGATCTCTCTTGACAACCGTCCGAGAAAATCGCTCTCTTGGTGGCCCCGTCCAGATCGCCTATCCCATGGACATCCTTCTTGAAACCAATCTGGGAGATTGTGACTACGGATGCAAGTCTATCAGGATGGGGAGCTGTTTGGGGTGCCAGGAAGGCACAGGGCCGGTGGTCTCGAGAGGAATCTCTCCCGATCAACATTCTGGAACTCGAGTGATCTTCAACACTCTGAAGGCATGGCATCTTCTGGGGTTATCCCAGTTTATCAAATTCCAATCGGACAACATTACCTCGGTGGCTTACATCAACCATCAAGGGGGAACGAGAAGCTCCCTAGCCATGAGGGAAGTATCTCAGATTCTGGAATGGGCGGAAGCCCACAACTGCTCGCTGTCAGTGATCCACATTCCGGGTGTGGACAACTGGGAAGCTGACTTTCTCAGCAGACAATTGCTTCATCCGAGGGAATGGTCTCTCTATCCCGAAGTGTTTGCGGAGATTTGCAACAGATGGGGGATGCCGGAGATAGATCTCATGGCGTCCAGACTCAATACCAAGCTACCCAGATATGGGTCGCAGTCCAAGGATCCACAGACAGAGCTGTTAGATACGTTAGCAGTGCCCTGGGGGTTCAGACTAATCTACATCTTTCCACCGTTGCCACTTCTACCTCGGGTAGTGGCCCGCATCAAGCTCCATCGTGACCGCAAAGGATGTGGTTTTGCGGACCTGGTGGGGATGTCATCATCTCCTCCATGGAAGTTACCCTGTCGCAGGGATCTGCTGAAACGGGGTCCCTTTGATTCTCTGAGGCTGACTGTGTGGAGATTGAACGCTTAGTCCTAGCCAAGAGAGGTTTTTCTAAAAGTGTGATTGATACTTTCATCTAAGCTAGAAAGCCAGTCACCCGTCACATCTATCATAAGGTGTGGAGGACCTACTTATTCTGGTGTGAAGAACGTGGATTCCCCTGGCAAAAGGTCAAGGTTTCCAGGATTCTTTCTTTTCTCCAAGACGGTTTGGAGAAGTGATTGGCCGCTTAGTTCTGTTAAAGGGGCAGATTTTGGCTCTATCTTTGTTATTACACAAGAGGCTCGCTGAGCTTCCTGATATACAGTCGTTTGTTCAGGCTCTATCTAGAATCAGGCCTGTGTTTAGACATTCCGCTCCTCTTGCAGTTTAAATTTGGTTCTTAAGGTTTTGCAGAAGGCTCCGTTTGAGCCCATGCATTCGGTTGACATTAAGTTACTGTCTTGGAAGGTTCTTTTTCTACTGGCTATTGCTTTGGCATCCAGAGTTTCTGAGATGGTGGGGCCTTGCAATGTGAGCCTCCTTACCTACTTTTTCATGCTGATAAGGCTGTTCTTTGTACTGGGTTAGGCTTTCTCCCTAAATTGGTGGTGTCTGATTGCAACACCAATCAGGAGATCGTGGTTCCTTCCCTGTGTCCTAATCTTTCTTCTTCAAAGGAACGATTACTTCACAATTTGGATGTGTTTCGGCTTTTAAATTCTATCTTCAGGCTAGGAAGGATTTTAGACAGATGTTGTCATTGTTTGTTGTCTATTCTGGGAAGCGTAGAGGACAGAAGGCTTCTTCCACTTCCCTATCTTTTTGGTTGAGGAGCATTATCCTCTTGTCATATGAAACAGTGGGACATAAGCCTCCTCAGAGGATTACGGCTCATTCAACTAGAGCTGTGGCTTCTTCTTGGGCCTTCAAGAATGAGGCCTCTATGGAGTAGATTTGTAGGGCGCCCTACAAATTTGACATTTTTGCTTCGGCTGAAGCAGCTTTTGGGAGAAATGTTTTGCAGGCTGTGGTGCCCTCAGAATTGGGTCCGCCTCTCTTTTTACCCTCCCGTTTTCATTGTGCCCCCTAGAGCTTGGGTATATGTTTCCCACAAGTAAGGAATGAAACCATGGACTCTCCTCATATTAAGATGGAAAACATAAATTATGCTTACCAGATAATTTCCTTTCCATCTGTATGAGTAGAGTCCACAGCCCCCACCCTTTTTCTCCGTTGGGTAGACCAAAATTTTTGTTTGTTCTTCTGGCACCATTTATACCCTGATATTTCTTCTACTGTTCCTTGTTCCCTCGGCAGAATGACTGGGGGATAAGGGATAGGGGAAGTGGGAGAGGTATTAAGCTTTTGGCTGGGGTGTCTTTGCCTCCTCCTGGTGGCCAGGTTCTGTATTCGCACAAGTAAGGAATGAAGCTGTGGACTCTCATACAGATGGAAAGGAAATGATCTGGTAAGCATAATATATGTTTTTTCTTATTTGGAGGAGTCTGGAGATGATAGGGTTTGCCACTGACATTGTCTTAAAAAAATCTCCATTTGTTTGGCTTAAGCAGAAATGATAAGATACAAATAATAAATTAGGGGGGAAACATTTAGCAAGGTTAGTCTTGTGGCGTCTCCTACATGTTCATTCAGGACTAAAAAAATCTACAAATTTTAAGACTAAAATTCCAGAAAAAGAGGTCAAAATAAATAATAAAAGCATATTGTAAAGCTTGTTTACTATTTATAATTAAAAGAATATGAAACCCAAACTATTTATTTCGTGATTCAGATAGATAATACAATTATAAACAATTTTACAATGTATGTCTATTATCTAATTTGCTTAGTTCTCTTGCTGTCCTTTTGTTGAAAAGAATACCTAGGTAGACTCAGGACCAGCAAAGTACTACTGGGAGCTAGTTGCTGATTGGTGGCTGTACTTGAATGCCTCCTGTCATTGGCTTACTTGATGTGTTCAGCTAGCTCCCAGTAGTGCATTGCTGCTCCTTCAACAAAGGGTAGTAAATAAAAAAACAAAACAAAGCAAAATTGATAATAGAAGTAAAATGAAAATTTGTTTAAACATATGTTCAATGTAAATCCTGAAAGAAAAAAATAGATATATGTGTAGTAATTAAACAATCATCAGTGAAAACATCAAGAATAAGGGTAGACCTGCCAGGTATTAGTTGCTATATCTAAACATATAGAAGAATTTATAGTATCTTTATAGAAAGAAAGGTCCGGAGCACAAATTTAGTTAGACATAGTAAGTCCCCATAATCTTCCTATATATTTTTGGAGTAGCTAAAAAAAATTCCTTCTCTAAGTTCTCTGTTGAAATTAACCAGACGTGATGCTTTGGACTCTTAAAGTTACACTCAAGTCAAAATAAACTTTTATGATTCAGAAAGAGCATGCAGTTTTAAGACACAATTTTGCATAGTCTTTTTATATACACACTTTATGGGGAACAGAAAGTGAGCATATGAAAAGACTGCAAAAGACTGATGTCCGTCACATGATTCAGGGGGCTGGAAAATGGGAGAAAAAATAAATACATTTGTAGGTGTTAAAGCATTGTCTTTTTATTATGCACTTAATTAATTATGCAATTCTACCACATTGAGTGGTCCTTTTTAATGTGGTGGTTTATGTATTTAATAATAATTTCAATACTGGTTTCCTTTAATAGGACATCAAATACCTCCTTGTTTGTTTTTATGTAAAATGTTTTGCTTTGTTCCACACTCCATTGAGAGGCCAACAAGCAAATTCTATAACCTTTAAATGCTACAAATCAAATGGCTGGTTAAGGCAGTTTGCAGGATATTGAAAGCCAAGGTTACAGATTTATGCTGGGATAATCTTTCCAAATGGAAAAGAATGTAACCCTACTGTTTAAGTGCATCTTTGCATTTTGTGTATTTTGACTATTCCTGGCTAGTCTAAGGGCTACACTATTTCAGAGGTATTAACCTCTTAAGGACATATGACGGAATTTTTCCGTCATAAAACAATTGAGCAAACTGAAAGCTGTGTCCTTAAAGGGTTAAACACATTATTTTGCATGCTTTTCATAAAATATGCCTCTGACATTTCAGTTTTTCCCCCACTCCTTCCAGAGAGGGTTCTGGCATATGTAAGTATGCTGCAGATTGCACAGCACTGTTGCATTCTGCACATAGAGCAATTTACTAACGAGTAGAGAGATATTCGCTTTAGTGAATGGCTATATGGAATAAAATAGGTGATGCCTTTGAAACAGCAGAGATTGGAGAGACATCTTACTGCATTGCTTAATTAGTGTAGAATCTTTTTTAATTGGTTCTAAATGGCTACAGCAAAAGGATATACTCAATGCTTTTCATGTAGTGTATCCCTCAATCTTAATTGTCAATATATGATATATAAAAATGTTTCCTTTAATTCCTTTTAATATGGCAGTCTAGTCCTTAGGGCTTGACAAATTTATACAAAACATAGGAAACAGTAAAAATATTGAGGAGCCAGCTAGACAAGATATTGCATCATCATAAATTCAGCCTATTTTTTGTGTCCCTCTCAAAGTGCCCATTTGTTATCTTTTAAAGGGACAGTCTACCATAGAATTGTTATTGTTTTAAAAAGATAGATAATCCCTTTATTACCCATTCCCCCGTTTTGCATAACCAATACAGTTATATTAATATAATTTTTACCTCTGTGATTATCTTGTATCTAAAAACCTTCTTCCAGCCCTCTGATCACATGACTGTGACTATTTATTATCTATTGTCCTGCAGTTAGCATTGTTTTGTGCTAAATCTTAAATAACTTTCTGTGCCTGAACACAGTGTTATCTATATGGCCCACGTGTACTTTCTGTCTCTTTGTGTGGAAAAGGAATTTAAAAAGCCTGTGATAAGAGGCAGCCCTCAAAGGCTTAGAAATTAGCATATGAGCCTACCTATGTTTAGTTTTAACTAAGAATACCAAGAGAAAAAAGCAAATTTGATGATAAAAGTAAATTGGAAAGTTGATTAAAATTAAAAGTCCTATCTGAATAATGAAAGTTTAATTTATACTAGACTGTCCCTTTAAGTAGAATTTGCTATAAGAGTAATATGTAGGTATTTTAACAATCAGCAGACAGTTACCCTGATCTTTTCACTGTGATTTAATAAATCCAATTTAAAATATAGTTTGTGACAAGTATAGCTGAGCATATCACTGTACTAATTAGATACTCTATATGTTTAGAATATCTCGGTTAGAAAGTTACATTTCTATGTTGTCTATTTAGAATAGAGCAAACATTCCTGATCATGCATTTAGCTGAGAATGTGTTACATAATAATGAAATATTCTAGTATGAAGGAAAATGTTTACAAGCAATACTCCGCTTATCCTGTCTCATAGTTGCTATTAAGAGCGTATCTGCAATCTCGCCCTATTGATTTTGCTGCAACAGCTATTATCTTGCTTGGTGGCACAAGGATTGTAGGTTAGCAGTTAGTGTAAGGCTGTAGGGGTTAGGGTTGTGGATGGGGCGGACTGAGCAGTCGGGCAATAGAACCTGAACCCTGGTGGAGGTGAAGCAGGCAGGCGGGGTGATTGAGGAGGGGCATAGTAGTGGGGGCAATTCCCTAATTTTTGCCCTGGGGCCCTGGTTGGTCTCAGTCTGCCCTTTGTTATGGATTTGTTTCCAAACTATTGGCATTATCCTAGAGACAGTATTGTAGATGAGAACCTCAGAAAACATTTCAAATACTGTTATACAATTATTGAGAATTGATTGTCAAGACGAAATGTAGCAACTTTGGGAACTGAGTGAGATTAGATTTGTGCTATAATATAATTAAAGATACAAATGTTATTGTCTTATCCTTCAAAATAGTTTTAAGGTATTTAAAACATACAAAAATAGCATAGCGAGACGCCCACTCCTATAGCTCTGGAAGCCCTTGCAATGACTGATGTACAGGGTAGGGCGCCTTCGCTGAGGGGTTAAATCAGTGACGTGCAGTGACGTCAGAGGCTGGTGAGGCAGTGGCTTGGATACGCCTTCATTCTTTAGATATCCTTTGTTGAAGAAATAGCAATGCACATATGTGAGCCAATCACATGAGGTATCTATGTGCAGCCACCAATCAGCAGCTACTGAGCATATTTAGATATGATTTCAACAAAGGATATCAAAAGAATGAAGACAATTCGATATTAGATGTAAATTGGAAAGTTATTTAAATGGCATGTTCTTTCTAAATCATGAAAGAAAACATATGGGTTTCATGTCCTTTTAAATGGTGTCTTGGAAAACTGGTCAACTTAGTAAACATCTGATTTTAGTCTAAAGGATTGTAACAGAAACTCTTGCCAGATAACAAAATGCTTGCTCTGATTATGAGATCTAGAAATCCATGCCCATTAAAATATGTTTAAAACATACTTTTTACTTTAATGCTGCAAATTATGCTTATAGATTCTTTCATTATTCAGTAAATATAAAAATGTCTTGATCCCGTGGCGGCTGGTGAAATTTAAAGATGGTGGGGCGCTTGACCCCACCCCTTTAAATAAAGCCACACCATCAGATGGCACTACCAATTCATTAATTAAATAAATAAAAGGTAGACAGAAACACATACACAGAGGGTTAGAGAGAGAAAGAGAGAGAAAGACACACACAGAGGGAGAGAGAGAGAGAGAGACACACACGCAGAGGGTTAGAGAAAGAGAGAGAGAAAGAGAGACATACAGAGGGTTAGAGAGAGAGAGAGAAAGAGAGAGAGAGAGACACACACACAGAGGGTTAGAGAGAGAGAGAGAGACACACACAGAGGGTTAGAGAGAGAAAGAGAGAGAGACACACAGAGGGTTAGAGAGAGAGAGAAAGAGAGAGAGACACACAATCACACACAGAGGGTTAGAGAAAGAGAGAGAGACACAATCAAACACAGAGGGTTAGAGAGACACATAAGGGATGAGAGAGTCAGAGGGGGAGGAAGAGAGACAGAGAGACCATGGGGAGAACAACACATAAGGAGAGAGATGGATAGAGAGAGAGAGAGAGAGAGAGAGAGAGACACAAGGGGGGAGGGAGAGAGACCACTGCATTTTTAAGTAATAAAACAGCAGAGCTACAGAGAGTTCAGAAAGTGAAGGCAAGCTGTTAAGTTAGTGGGTGTAAAGGTTGAGGAAACAAAATGCAAAAACGACCCTGCTGTAAAAGAGTAAAAAAACACTAAACCGCGTTCATTAAATTATAATTTTCACTAACAGAATCCCTTTCAGTGAAATCTAAGGTTGCAGAACTTACTAAGATGTGGCTAAAACACTGCTCATTGACTGCATCTCTCTTCCTGCTCTGCCTCTGTCTGTATTAAGGAAGTGACAGTGGCACATTCCACTGCACTTAGAGGGGAAGTACAGAACTCTCTTTTTCACTTTAGCAAAAGCTGGCAGCTTCACAGCACAGCAACAAAATAAATGAAAGTAGTTTTTTTTCCGTTTTTGTTTTGTTTTATATGATTTAACATCCAGCCCCAACCCTAAGTTCCACTTACTAATGCCTCTCACATGAACATCTCATTGTAACAAAAAAGATATTTTACCTCAAGATTTACGCGGCTTACTAGACCAAGAGCTCTATGAGCAGTTGTTCTTCAGCTACTCTTTTTTACTGCCACCTGCATCTTTTTACTCTGATTTTGTGGGATTTCACTATAATCTTGCAAAGTTTCATAGAACTTCCTTAAACTGTGGAGGGAAATAAAGTGACTGTGCCTGCACATGCCAGAAGCAAGCTCCTTTGTGTGTCCAGGGACAAGCACCCTGATTGGATGATTTAAATCCCTTCACAATGGGATATAGTTACTGAAACAATGTTCATATGATATTTTAGTCAGTTTTTTTTACAGATATTTTGCATAACTTCAAGTGATTCAGCATTTGGAAACATCCCATCACCATGCTAAAAAGATGCATGTTTAATGTAATCTACTTCTGCACATAGGGTGACATACTTAAAGGGACAGTCCAGAATTGTTATTGTTTAAAAAGATAAATAATCCCTTTATTACCCATTCCCCAGTTTTGCAAAAGCAACACAGTTATATTAATACACGTTTTACCTCTGTGATTACCTAGTTTCTAAGCCTCGGCAGACTGCCCCCATATCTTATCTTTTGACAGATATGCATTTTAGCCAATCAGTGTTTACTCTTAAATAACTCCACGGGAGTGAGTATAATGTTATCTATATTTCAAACATGAACTAGATGTGTCTAACTATCAAAAACTGTGAAAATGCACTTGGATAAGAGGCAATTCAAGGGCTTAGAAATTAGCATATAAGCCTACTTAGGTTTAGCTTTCTACAAGGAATACCAAGAAAGCAAAGCAAATTTGATGATAAACCCAAATTCAAAAGTTGTTTAAAATTACATGCCCTATTGGAATCATGAAAGTTTAATTTTGACTAGACTGTCCCTTTAAAAAACTAAATCAATAAAATATAAATGGCTGAATATAAATGTGCAATATTTTTTTTTATTCCCTTAAATTGTTTCCCCTGTAATTTGTTCCCAATGATTTATCATAGTAGATGCAGAGTATAAAATGTATGGGAAATTGATCCTTTTGGTTTGTTTTGTATATGAAATGGGTGTTTTTGCTGAATGAAGTCTCAATCCATTCTTCTCAAGAACACAATTATATAAATGAGATGATAATGAAGAAATAGCACACTTCCCAATCTTCTCTCTCTATCTATCTATCTATCTATCTATCTATCTATCTATCTATCTATCTATCTATCTATCTATATATATATATATATATATATATATATATATATATATATATTATATATATATATAAAGACCTTGTGATCTTATCTCTGGTTGTACACAATTACAAATACTTAGAGAGCAATTTAAAATAAAAATTCCTATCTCTTCCACTCCTTCTTGATTGCTGCTTGCTGTGTCCTGTTTACATAGCTTTTGTATATTTTCAGTATAGGTGGTGGTTTCGACAGGCAAAAAACTGCTATTTTAAATGACAAAATAAAGGTGGTATATATATATATATATATACAGACAAACAACAAAGTATTAGCGCACATCCAAAATGAAACCACACTTATTTTGATATAAAGTCTGCAAAAAATGCCTGTTAAAAACTCTATACTCTTAAATAATATTGGGATCTTAGTCACACAATATGGCCATATTCTGCTCAGCCAGTCACCACTTACAAGGTGTCCCAAAATAGACTGGTCCTAACACTATAAATTTTCACCTTACTGGGCTGAATCCTTTGATTCTAATATAGAATTCCAACTCTGTGGTTCTATGCCTCATTGAATGAGGCTGCCTGGCTTTATATAGCCTTAACGACACTGCCTGGAACACACCTGAGCAGGTTTTTAGTGGTGTGCTTTAACCATAGGGATTTGGTCAATCTCCCTGTAAGAAATACAACAAAAAAACCATGGGGGTTTGGTTAAGCACACCTGTCAAAAACATATCATATATGAATGCACATATTGTGGGAGTGCTGCCAAAATGACCAGAGTAAATACAGAGAAACAACAAAGTATTAGCGCACATCCAAAATGAAACCACACTTATTTTGATATAAAGTCTGCAAAAAATGCCTGTTAAAAACTCTATACTCTTAAATAATATTGGGATCTTAGTCACACAATATGGCCATATTCTGCTCAGCCAGTCACCACTTACAAGGTGTCCCAAAATAGACTGGTCCTAACACTATAAATTTTCACCTTACTGGGCTGAATCCTTTGATTCTAATATAGAATTCCAACTCTGTGGTTTTATGCCTCATTGAATGAGGCTGCCTGGCTTTATATAGCCTTAACGACACTGCCTGGAACACACCTGAGCAGGTTTTTAGTGGCGTGCTTTAACCATAGGGATTTGGTCAATCTCCCTGTAAGAAATACAACAAAAAAAACATGGGGGTTTGGTTAAGCACACCTGTCAAAAACATATCATATATGAATGCACATATTGTGGGAGTGCTGCCAAAATGACCAGAGTAAATACAGACAAACAACAAAGTATTAGCGCACATCCAAAATGAAACCACACTTATTTTGATATAAAGTCTGCAAAAAATGCCTGTTAAAAACTCTATGCTCTTAAATAATATTGGGATCTTAGTCACACAATATGGCCATATTCTGCTCAGCCAGTCACCACTTACAAGGTGTCCCAAAATAGACTGGTCCTAACACTATAAATTTTCACCTTACTGGGCTGAATCCTTTGATTCTAATATAGAATTCCAACTCTGTGGTTCTATGCCTCATTGAATGAGGCTGCCTGGCTTTATATAGCCTTAACGACACTGCCTGGAACACACCTGAGCAGGTTTTTAGTGGTTTTTAGTGGTGTGTTTTAACCATAGGGATTTGGTCAATCTCCCTATATATATATATATATATATATATATATATATATATATATATATATATATATATATATATATATATATATATATATATATATATATATATATATATAAAAGCAATTTATACATTCCAGATTGTAAAATAAATCACTAGGGAGAAGGTAAAGGGTAACAACATTTTGCAGTAGAATGTGCTTTTAATGCTGAGTCTTCCTCATCTGTTTTTCAATTTTCTTCTGCCTCTATTTATTGCCTTCATGTGTACAGTTTTCTACCCCCCCCCCCCCCCACACACACACACATAATTTAAACAAACATCCCTCTCTCTATAATGCATAAATGAGGAAAGACTGGCTATGTTTTTACATGTGTTTAGATTTACCACATGGCTTCCAGAATTTCAGAGAAATCAAAATTAAAAGGGATCCGACTTATATGTCCCCTATAATGCCTGACCCACCATCCAACGTCTTTTAGAATTTGGTTAAAGCAATTAAAACGCCAGATATTTTATTGCAACCAAATAATGCTTTGAAAGATTGCGATTCAAAACAAACACACAACTGCTTGACATTTTATGGCAAAAAAACAAACTGTAAAAGTGCCCAGTATACCCAAGGGACATCTGTCATTGCCACTCCAGGGCTTCATCATATTCACATTGTTCTAAGTACAGCCCGTTAAAAACAAGTGGATTGAGTTACGCGTTGGTTGGAAGCTCATTCCAGAATCACTAAAGGTTATTGCTGATTGTTTTCTTTGGTTCTATCGCTATAACAGTTTTATATACTGATATTATTGCAGACAACTTGTGAAGACGAGCGTTATTTAAGTAGTCTATGGTTAATGATTAAAGGAACTTGAAAATGTTATAGTGCAATGTTCCTTTTAACAGGAAAGCATCTTTCTATACATAAAAATTGAAAATTATATGGATCACTGATGTCCTTCAGACAGATACACAGACAGATGGCTGTGACGCTCCCCATTTATTAAAAAATAAATAAATATATGTGTACATGTGTGTATATATATATATATATATATATATATATATATATATTTTACTATAATTTAAAATGCCATATTTTCATGAGCAAAAATTACTTTCCCTCATCTATTTATGATATATCTTAAATCTGCAATTGGGGTTTGGTGCTTGTACTAAAGCCAACATTAACATAAATTCAGAAAATAACTGAACAGTAGAGTACAATTTTAGCACTCAATCATCCTCATATATTTAACACAAAGTTCCTTCATGATAGAGAGTAAAACTTAACTTTTATTAAGATTTGAGGTTAAAAATAAAGAAAGTTAAAAACACAAATGTAATCTTGGTCTGTGTTAACTGTATATGTACATAAGGTGATCATTGAATCTGATTATACTGAAAAGAGAATCAGTTATACCTATTAATACCAGTAATATTCACAAGCCTCAAAATATAGGTTTATGTGAACTGGACTCATTAGTGTCTGGTATGATTCTCAAAATCAGTCTTTTAAATTATCTTGCTTATATATCCCTCATATTTTATAATAATAGGAATAATTATAGGATTACATTTGCTAGTTAAAAATTAGAAGAAAGAAGCAGACACCACTGACGCATTTCGCTGTAGTGGCTTTTTTTAAAGAGCCACTTGCTTGGCTGTAAGAACAGGGAGAGTGTGGACATTAAGTGGGTTAGCAGAGAAATACATATAGAGAGCGGTGCTTCAGGATAAATTAAAAAAAAGAACACTTTATTCGTTATTTACATATCACAGCATGGACTTAGATAAAATAAAACACTTGCAAGTGTCAGACAAAGGGCTTGACGCGTTTCGGCTTACGCCGTCATCAGAAGCCTTAATCCTATTACCCATCAGCACCCTTTTAAAGGCATCATTATTTTCTGATAGGTTAGCTTCTAGATTACCTAATTAGATAATTAAACATTATACAAATTAACCCTTTATTAGTGCATTCCCCTAACTTATTCCCTCTCAATCCAATAAACGTATGCTGTATATTTACTCAATTATTTTATTGTTTTTACAACACAATACACTTTTACTTATGAAGATATTGCTTTCAATTATGTGTATATACCTTGTTTATTAAAGTGTATTTATGGATTTAAACATATTAGTATCTTCTTTAAACCATAGGATTGTTGAAAGATATCCCAGTAGAATATCTGGATAGAATTACAATTTACCTCCATACATTTATTAGATCTGCCTCAGTATTGAAGTCAAATGGCAAACGTGTTTGCAAAGAAAAAATCAAAAATGCTTCTTGTTTAGATAACAGCATATCTAGGTTTTCCCCTCTCTCTTTTAAGCTAACCTTCTAAATGACTTGCCATTCAAATGTTTTTACATCCTCACTATGTTTGTCTATAAAATGTACTGCCAGTTCAGAGCAGGGGGTGGAGGTAGAGAAAGTGGGTTAACCTCACAGCATCTCCAGCTGCCTTATCCCAAGTCCTTACCAGGGCATAACCCACAATAATCCGTAAAGTCAATTATTTAAGCACAAAGACAGATCTGATGAAATTTAGTAGTTGAATCTGAAAAAGTTCACAGTGCAAAATAACAAAGAAATACATGAAATTAGATGGTTTATAGACACCCCAGGTCACATGACCCACCAACACCCAGAGGTAACTGGATACTGCCCAGTATCTTGCGCTGATCTGGTTTAGTCTGTTGAATTTGAGATATTGGTCCTAGGGGAACAGATCAACACCCCAATGTGCCCACTACATGAAATATTAGGGCATATAAATGTTCATGGCTTTATTAGAAACCCATATACACCAAACATCCCACACCCCAGTTTTAGTTGCTGGCATTTCCCAGGTAGTCTGTTGGCACCTATCCTTACAAAGGCTTGTTTGGGCTTATTGAATCCCTGCTTTTGTCAGCACCTAAAAAAATGTCTATGGATAGGGAGTTTTGGCTTCTTACATGGGGCTTTGTTAAATCATAAAAACTATTGGGCAGTGGGAAATCTAGAGACAGGGGGACCATGGGTTTAGCTTTGAAGCCAAATACCTCACTGTGATAAGGCTGATCAAAAGCTACACCCTTTGGTTACATTCTAAATTCAGATAGAGATAGACATATCGAGATATATATATTTATATATTTATATATATATATATAAGAAAATCAAGAAAGGCACTCTCCGTATTAATCACCAAACTTCTTTACTCAGGTGAACGTTTTCGGTGTTGCCACCGTCCTCAGACCTTACATAACAAAAAGTGAACAGACAATTTATGTGAAATACCTGGTGCTGATCCTGCTAGTGCGTGTGGCGTCTCCTCTGCGCAACTGCGCATGCGCAATAGACTTTACAGAGGCCCTAGAGGGTCAAAAAGTTAACTAATGCAAAACATGAAAACGTAAGTTAAAACATAAGTTACCACTTACAGAAACCTCACCATTCCCAGCATATAAGGTCATGTTCAAAACTAGCAGAGTGCTGTATGCATATTGTATAGACCTGTATTTTGGTCTGTTTTTTATGTTATTCACACATAGTTTTTGCCTTGCAATTATGTGTTATGCATCTTAGTGTCAGTGTGTTTGCCGCTACTGCAGCAGAGATCACTATTAGATATGGACCCACGGGATCAATCACCTAAAGTTTACACCGGTCCAGATATAGCCAAAAACTGGCACATGTACCTTGCATAAATATTACTCAAATACTTTACTCCTATATACTGTTCAAGTGGAGTCCCACTACAGACAGTTTATACATGGTCGCCTAGCAACCAGATTTAACATAAATGGGGACATATGCGAAATCGCCAGTTTGGTCGGTACCATAACAATGAAGCTTAGTATGTACTGACATCCCTGCTAATATTGACTAGATGTTGTAGTGACCCTTTACAAAACAACCAGATGTATGCAAACTAGAGGGATAAAAAACGATCATAATAAATCCCAAGTGTGAAGGCTTTTAGTCCCAAATCAATCCACAATTTCATTCAGCCTTTGACCAGCTGCTGATGAATGTATTTAAAAATTTAAAAATTAGAACCAACCATTATAACAATACACCAATATGTAACTATATGTGACCAAATTTATATATATATACACACAGGGATAGGCCATAATGATACAATAACCTTACTGTACAGTATTGCAACTACCAATTCGGGATTATGAAGTAACCAAGGACAGCAACATATACTACTGGGTAACATAGAGTAATGTCATCACAGTGGAACAGTCTAATTGACAATAAACCATATCAAACCACAACCTGTTCTAATTTGTTCATAAGAACTCGACTTATGGACCCAATGTGTACATCCACAGACCATGAACCTCAATAATCGTAAGAGAAATCTAGAATGGTTAGTAAACCCAACCGGTTTAAAAGCCAGTGTATCACATTGTGAGCAGAAGCCACATTTGATGACTCTATGACCATTATGCCCTGGATGAATAATTATGTATGTAACAAATGGCAGCTGTTAAGCAAACCCAATCATTTGAACAACCATTATAGGAAACATTGCATATCCAGATTAACATTCAGTCCCTTAGGAACCAACGTATCCAATGTGAAGATCCATCTGCTTTCCCTCTGCAGTAGCAGCCTACCCCTATCACCCCCTCTGGAGAGTGGTGGAATGTGGTCTATGATGATGAATCTTAAATCAGTATTTTTGTGTTGTGCCTGGAGGAAGTGTCTGGCAACCGGCTGACCCGATTTGCCGCTACTGAGAGCTGCCCTAATGGCTGACCTGTGATTGGCCATCCTAGTACGGGCATCGTCCTGTGTCTTACCGACATAGAATTTGCCACAGGGGCAATGTATCATGTATATAATGTAATTTGTGGTGCATGTGACCCTATGCCTAATAGCAAATCTTTTATTAGTCCAAGGATGTGTGAAAAACTTGCTCTGGGTCATCCCACTGCATGTGGTGCATCCACTGCATTTGAAGCACCCATTTTTGGTGGTGTCTAACCATGTTTTGGACCTGTAACTTAATCTGTTATCAGGTCGCATCAGGTGATCTAGTAAGGAGGCCGCCCTCCTATAACCAACAATCGGTAAGTCCATTGAGTCACAGGAAAGTCTCTTATCAGTAGATACAATGTCCCAATGATCTCGCAGTATTTTTGGCAGGACAACTTTATCCGGGGTAAATGTAGTAGTTAGTATCATCCGTTCATTCTGTGGTGTTTCAGGTACCGGTTTACTTAATGCCTCCATCTGTGTTGTCCTGGTGGCCTCAGTGTAGGCTGACGTCAAGTGCTGGTTCTTATATCCGCGTTGCTCAAACTTGTTTCTCATCTCAACAAGCTGTGTCTGTTTGTTTACCTGATCACTGTTGTTTCTGGTCACCCGCATGAACTGTGACCTGGGCAAAGCTTTTTTTAAGAATGGAGGGTGACAACTTGAACCCTGTAGAATAGAGTTCCGGTCAGTCGGTTTCTGGTACAGTGTTGTGTTTAAACCTGTACCAGATTTGTATATTAAGTCGAGAAAGTCAATTGTTTGATAATCGAAATTGATTTTGAATTTCAAGTTGACATCGGCTTTATTCAAATCTGCAAACCAAGACTCCAACTCCTGCTGGTTGCCCCTCCAAATGAGGAACAGGTCATCTATGTACCTGCGAAATAACCGGATCCTGTGGTCATGAAAGAGGGTAGTACCCACAGTCTCAAATTGAGCCATAAACAAATTGGCATAGGATGGGGCCACATTGGACCCCATCGCTGTGCCTGATATTTGGAGGTAAAACCTGGATTCGAACTTAAAATAGTTCATCTTAAGGCAGTATTCAAGCAGCTGTAGTACCACATCCACCGGTGGACCTATATATGGTGTATGTAGAAGAGTAGACTTGACCGCAGCCATCCCTTCCTCATGAGGGATGACGGTGTACAAGCTGGTTACATCCAGGGTAACCAGCATGTAATTTCCATCAAGATCATCAATCCCTTGTAGTACTTTCACCATTTCAATTGAGTCCAAGAGGAAGGAATTCATCTGCTTCACAAATGGTTGAAGGATGTCATCAATGTAAACAGCAAGTGTCTGCAATACTGAACCCCTCGCCGAAACTATTGGGCGTCCTGGGGGTTTGATTGGGTCCTTGTGGACCTTCGGAAGAGTATAGATGATTGGTACTACCGGGTAGTCCACCATCAGGAATTCAAAGGTTGCCTTAGTTATAATATTGGCAGCTAGTATTGTATCCAAATACTCATCAATGGTTTTCTTAAATCCACTAGTGGGGTCACGTGGTAGTGTACGATATACTGTTGTGTCATCAAGCTGGGATAGTATCTCATGCCTATACTCCTTATAGTCCTGCAGGACCAGTGCACCCCCCTTATCGGCGTTACGTATGACCAGATTGTGATTCTCCTTTAATGATTTGAGTGCCAACCATTCATCTTTTGAGAAATTATTCCTTCCAGGAATTGCTGTATCAATTGTAGCCTCAAAATCTTCTTTGATCATACGTGTGAAGGTCTGTATACTGGCATTGGATGATTTGGGATCAAATTTGCTGCGCCTCTTATAGGTCTCAGTAGGATAGACCTGTTTCCCAAAATGTTCTTTAAGGCGTAGCTTTCTATTGAATTTGTACATGTCCACATGTAACTCAAATCTGTCCAGCCTTGCTGTGGGCACAAAGCTGAGCCCCTTCTCAAGTATCCCCTGTTCAGCAGGTGTGAGTTGATAGGAGCTGAGGTTGATAATATTGCTGGTATTGCTCAGTTCCACCCCCTGCGCCATTGTCGTGGTGGTCTCCCCCGGGCAGATCCTCTTGCCCCTCTGGCCACTTCTCCTGGGGTGTGGCCTCCCCTTACGGCGTTTTTTGACCGGGTGGTCATGGCCTGAGAGCCTGTGGTAGTGCCCGAAATTGGAAAGTCACCTTGTTCAGGATCTGAACTATTGTCTGAACTTTCAATAGTATTCAGGGTTCTAGGTTTAAAGACCCTGGGTCTCCTATTCCTAAAAGCAACTCCTCTGGGCCCAGCAGCCATTTATATACCCTTTTGTCTCTATAATCACTGGTGACAGCCTCCCACTTACGTTCCTTGAATGTGATAAGTTCTTTCTCATACTGTTCAACTTGGACTTTAATTTTTGACAGCCAGTTTTCCTCACCATCACTCTCGAGTTTGTCCTGATGTAAGGTTTCAAATGTTGTAACCTCATTTTCCACCTGCTTGAGTAATGTGGTAACCTCGTCAATGACTAATAAAATCAAGTCCAAGGAACATTTATTTAATATCCCACACCATTAACACAAAATACAGCATTGTTGCGGCCAATGGTGGGGACATTTTTCACCCTAAAACCTTTGGGGATAAATGACCTCCTATGGTAGTCAGAGAGATAACATCCATGCATCTTCAAATCAATCTCCCTTTTCTTTAATTTAACAAGTTGGTTATAGAGTTGTTCAGGCTGTTCCCTCTTGGTTTTTATGGATAATTCATCAAACCTTATCCTATTTGCATCCGCATCATTGAATTGAAACACAGTGGCTCCCTCAATACCATCCACATCTGTTGCTTGCTGGGGTTGTGTTTGTGACATAGTGAATGTCCAATCACCACACCGTGATTTAAAAACAAAGTGTCCAGGTTGATCCAATGCCAATTGAACACATAAATAGTCCAGGTATATCTTTTGTTAGGGTGCAGGGATCAAATAATCAATATAATATTTAGAAGGGATCCCACACTCGCTATTATCCTGCAACCTCCGGGGTGCACTTTAAATATATAATATAAGAAAATCAAGAAAGGCACTCTCCGTATTAATCACCAAACTTCTTTACTCAGGTGAACGTTTTCGGTGTTGCCACCGTCCTCAGACCTTACATAACAAAAAGTGAAGAGACAATTTATGTGAAATACCTGGTGCTGATCCTGCTAGTGCGTGTGGCGTCTCCTCTGCGCAACTGCGCATGCGCAAGAGACTTTACAGAGGCCCTAGAGCAGTGCTTTCCAAACTGTGTGTCGGGACACACTAGTGTGTCGGCAGCAGTGTGTAGGTGTGTCCCTGCTTCAGCACAAATTTTTTTAAATTTAAATTATTTTTTTTTAAATTGTTTTTTGGTTTCTGACTTTCCACCTGCCTGCTACCATATCACATGGTTAACACGTGATTAATACCTAGTGGGTCACAGATCATCTTAACCTATTGGTGCAGCTCAGCGGAAACTGAAACTATTCCCATTGGCGGCACATTGGCTCCTGACTGCACGTGTAGTCTCCTTAATTGGCTTGTTACTGCAAGAGTAGCCAGTGAGTGGGACAGCAGTGTGTTTGCAGCGCGGGCAGTATTCAGTCAGACTCACACAGCTCTGAGGGTGACAGCTTTAAACGCTGAGCTGAAGTCAGAGGGGTTTTTTTGCAACTAGCAACCAGTAGTGTATTGCTGCTTCTGCTCTTGATATATGGATAGGAAGTGGAAACTTAAAAATGCTTGATGATGAAATGTGTCTTTATCTAATATTCCACCAAATATTCCAAAACTGTGTTCATCCCATCAACCTCATACATCCCATTAATATAGTAAGTAGCTGGGGCGTGACTCTGGGCAGCTCCTTGAATGGACGCAATATCAGTTGCTCTGAGTGAGACATTAATATTTTGCCTTCTATTAGTGTTTGTGAGGATCTATCATCTACCTCTCCCTGATAACTAGGCTCTACTTACAAAGAGGAATCGAATGATACCATAAAATTGGGACTACCACACTTAATAACTGATCCGGAGAGTTGAGGCCTAAGGCAGTCACTTCGGTGAGAGGCTCTCAACACCCCCCCCGGTACCTTGTAAGCCGGGTATGCAGTGCATAGACACTGACAACTTTGACAATTTCATCAACATGGAACCTGAAGCAGCTTTACTAATTGAGGGGATCTGTAACCTCCTGAATGAACATTTCCTGCAGCTCACAGAAAAGATGGCGGCAGCATGGGCATATGAAGGACACCTAGCTAACTCCGAGTTTGTTTTACTAAATGCAAAGCGAGCAGAGGACCCCGAGCCCTACACACGCTGTGAATATTTGAGCCCGTCTGCTATTCAGCATGTCAGCGGAACCTCAATAAACAAGGTGCTGACGGTCGGCAAAGAGAAACTAGAGATGAATAGCGCGTGTAATCCCTTAACAGCCGAGCAGGGGCTAGATTCCGCTTCCACACACAATGAAGAGGCAGATACTCCTAAATCTGGAGCAATCCCCATAGTACAGAACCCCTCACCGGCCAACGGCCCCCAATCAGCCCAGCATCAACGGCTTGCTAGGGGAGGTAAACCCAGGATGAATAGAGGGACAGCTGCAGGGAGAGAAAGGACACGCATAGGATCAGTATACGCGCAAGATGGCACCAATCCGCGTCCTCAGATGCCTAGACCCCAGACAGCGAGAAGGAGAGCGATTCTCCAGGGTGTACAGTTAGTGTGGAGACACTGGATAAGCGCTATAGATCGCTGCAAATCGAATCCTACCTTAGAGACACCCTCCGGTTTGAAGGTCCGGTGCGGTTGTGGAGACAGGCTAGAGATACTCCACCTACGATCAGCGTTCCGGTGGGGCTATAGCAGAGACCGGATCAGTCTTTGGAGAAGCTGGAGTTGCTCCCCACATAGAGGTTTGCTGACAGGGACTAAAAACACTGCTAGAAACATTGACTCTGTACATGGAAGCCTGTCTCAAAAGGCCGGCATAGGTTAAAGAAATTTTTTTTTGTATGGACTGCCATAGCATTAATAACGGACGGAAACTGCTCAGTTTATTTTAGGTCCTCTTAAAGGGATATATAAATGTTTTGTTTTTGTTTTTTTTAGCCTCTCCTGTAATCCCTGGTGGTCTGGGCATGCCCATGTGTTTATTTTTATATTTGCCTTTGCTTTGTTATTGCCGAGTCAAAATGGGCCTTAAACATTATAACACACATGTACAGGGCGTTAAGATGGACACTCGCCTGATTCCTAGGACTTGCACTGTGTTATCTTGCCTCACTTTGGTCGACGTTTAATGTGTACTACATATGTATCAGTGGGATCGACATGTCTAAATCTCTCCCATTATTATTAACCTCACAGTTCTCTATAGCTCCCCTTATTAAGGTGTGCATATACTGGCGGCCTCTATGTTGCTCATTTAATACAGACTTAATAATCTGTTTCTAGCTAAGGTTTCTCCCCTTAATTTTAATGTACCCCAAGTGCATGTCTTAAGACTATCACTATCCCCTCTTAGTTTGAAGACAGTCAGTCCCATCAACCCACATATTTAAGCCCTATTATATTTTATTTGGGAAAATCCTCCTTATAACACTCAGCCTCAGGTAGTCAACTAATATCCCTGCATAGGGCTCCACACATAGTATTTATGTTTTGTTATTTCCCAGTGGTTCACCCTCCTAATCAGATCTCAGCCAAAACTAAGTCATCTTGTCAGACTGTGCCCTGCTGCACACCTTTGGTTTTTTATGCCCCACTATACCAGTGGTTTCTTCTGACATAACACAGTCACCAGTGTAAAGCTTTACCCAGAGCTGAGGGAGATGGTCAGTCACTCTTTCTTTATTATTTATCTAGCCAGTACTAGGTGGCTGTATATTGTTCCAACGTTGCCTTTTTATATAATAAGTGACACTAACCTGTTCTCCTCTTCTACCATAAAGTATAAAATTATATAAGAGAAAAAAAAAAAAAAAAAAAAAATATAGTAAGTAGCTATTGGTGTTATTAAACTTTTTTTAATTCTTGCACATACTTACTGTTACTTGTAAATGCATTTTGTTATTATATAATTTATGTATGTGTCCGTATCTCTTAAAACAAGTTAGTTTAACCTCCTGTTTGCTAGTACAACTGAATTACTGTGTCGCGAAATGATGTAGGTCTACAAAGTGTGTCACCAACATGAAAAGTTTGGAAAGCTCTGCCCTAGAGGGTCAAAAAGTTAACTAATGCAAAACATGAAAACGTAAGTTAAAACATAAGTTACCACTTACAGAAACCTCACCATTCCCAGCATATAAGGTCATGTTCAAAACTAGCAGAGTGCTGTATGCATATTGTATAGACCTGTATTTTGGTCTGTTTTTTATGTTATTCACACATAGTTTTTGCCTTGCAATTATGTGTTATGCATCTTAGTGTCAGTGTGTTTGCCGCTACTGCAGCAGAGATCACTATTAGATATGGACCCACGGGATCAATCACCTAAAGTTTACACCGGTCCAGATATAGCCAAAAACTGGCACATGTACCTTGCATAAATATTACTCAAATACTTTACTCCTATATACTGTTCAAGTGGAGTCCCACTACAGAGAGTTTATACATGGTCGCCTAGCAACCAGATTTAACATAAATGGGGACATATCCGAAATCGCCAGTTTGGTCGGTACCATAACAATGAAGCTTAGTATGTACTGACATCCCTGCTAATATTGACTAGATGTTGTAGTGACCCTTTACAAAACAACCAGATGTATGCAAACTAGATGGATAAAAAACGATCATAATAAATCCCAAGTGTGAAGGCTTCTAGTCCCAAATCAATCCGCAATTTCATTCAGCCTTTGACCAGCTGCTGATGAATGTATTTAAAAATTTAAAAATTAGAACCAACCATTATAACAATACACCAATATGTAACTATATGTGACCAAATTTATATATGACCAAATTTATATATATATACACACAGAGATAGGCCATAATGATACAATAACCTTACTGTACAGTATTGCAACTACCAATTCGGGATTATGAAGTAACCAAGGACAGCAACATATACTACTGGGTAACATAGAGTAATGTCATCACAGTGGAACAGTCTAATTGACAATAAACCATATCAAACCACAACCTGTTCTAATTTGTTCATAAGAACTCGACTTATGGACCCAATGTGTACATCCACAGACCATGAACCTCAATAATCGTAAGAGAAATCTAGAATGGTTAGTAAACCCAACCGGTTTAAAAGCCAGTGTATCACATTGTGAGCAGAAGCCACATTTGATGACTCTATGACCATTATGCCTGGATGAATAATTATGTATGTAACAAATGGCAGCTGTTAAGCAAACCCAATCATTTGAACAACCATTATAGGAAACATTGCATATCCAGATTAACATTCAGTCCCTTAGGAACCAACGTATCCAATGTGAAGATCATCTGCTTTCCCTCTGCAGTAGCAGCCTACCCTATCACCCCCTCTGGAGAGTGGTGGAATGTGGGTCTATGATGATGAATCTTAAATCAGTATTTTTGTGTTGTGCCTGGAGGAAGTGTCTGGCAACCGGCTGATCCGGCTGAAATCTAGAGACAGGGGGACCATGGGTTTAGCTTTGAAGCCAAATACCTCACTGTGATAAGGCTGATCAAAAGCTACACCCTTTGGTTACATTCTAAATTCAGATAGAGATAGACATATCGAGATATATATATATTTATATATATATATATATATATAAATACAAAGAGCGTGAGAGAGTAGATAATATTGCTAAAATATATACTTAATGGTGCCACCCTTCAAGTAAAATATAATATTAAATATAGAGAAAAAATGCCTATATGAGAGGTGATTGTATACGGTACATCTTGGTATTTCACCCTGTCAGAAACTTTGACAAGCTTCACGGCGATATGCCGATTCAACTGGGCGTCTTCTGACCTATGGAAAAGGTTTCTTCCGCCTACAGCCACTCACAGTCCCTGGTGACGCTCCGCCACTCCCACTTTGGATTATGTCACATGCAAAGGAGTCATCACAAGCGCTTGCAAGCTGAAAGCCGTTGGGAACAGCATAACGGAGAAGTCTAAGCTAAGTGCCTGTCTATTTCAGTTAAGAAGTCACATTTGTGAATGACTATATATGCAGCAGGAATAGCTGCGGTTTGAATCATGCCATATTGAGGAGATGTGCTTGTATATCACAAGAGCGTTTAAGCACTACAAACAAAATCCATATCACATTTATGTATGGACTGTAGTTATTTATGTATATATGCATGTTGCCTAGTTAACATATGTCCTGACAGTTGGTTAATTATATACTTAGGTTGCACATTATCTTTGTTGATTAACCCCTTCATTTAGTGGTGCATTATGTTGACATAGAACAGGGAGAGAATTAGGTTACTTTGCACTTTAAATGTTTTAAGGTAAAATTCGCTTTCTGCTGTGGTGTTGGACACTGACAGATAAAACATTTTTTATACTGAATTGTATTTTGTTTGGGAAAT
This sequence comes from Bombina bombina, assembly GCF_027579735.1. Taxonomy (NCBI): domain Eukaryota; kingdom Metazoa; phylum Chordata; class Amphibia; order Anura; family Bombinatoridae; genus Bombina; species Bombina bombina. The sequence continues at coordinate 166,821,731 of NC_069500.1, read as the reverse complement.
AAATTGTAAATTTGAAAAGTTCTTTTTGTGTGCCTTTTTTAATCCCTTGCTGTTCTAGGGTATTAATATATATCCTGGTATCTTTTCTCTCTATATTTAATATTATATTTATATATATATATATATATATATATATATATATATATATATAATATATATGTATATAATATTTTTTGGAAAATGTATAATATATTCTAATGCAGGTTTATACTATACAGCAGTGTGTACTTTTCACTGTTACTCTTTAATTCCTACATTTTCTCTTTAACTATGCACACTGTAGTAAAATATATTGCTAAGCGTATACCTAAATCATATCAGCTCTAGCAGTTGACTGATTACCTCTGACAACTGATAATGTGTGAGAATGTCCCCAAGGATAGAACAATGGGGCTATAGAAAAATATACTTGTGCGTGTAGCATTGCTAGGTCTAAGGATGATGAACATTGTTCAGATTGGTTTACACCTAGCAAATCAATTTTAACTCTGTGCCTTTTCCATTGGTTTTTAGAGTGTATTTTTGTCAGGAGAAATCATACAAAACTATTTTAACCTATAGAAAAGTAAAATACGAATATAGTTTTACATTTACTAGAAAAATTGAATCTGTCACAAATTATATAAACAATCAATAATTATCTGAGTGTCTGTATTTCCCATTTCCAAGCCCATATTAAAGTAGGAAGAGCAGTCTTACATGAAACAGTGACTGAATAATTAACCCTTTGAGTGCTAAGCACTTTCCCACCTGGGTGCTAAGCACATTTGAGGGTTTTTTAATTTTACATTTTTATTTTAAATTTTTTTTTTTTTTTCTTTTCCTTTCAGAACCCCCAAGACTTATGCCATTGGAAAGGTTAGGCGATTACCTTTCCAATGGTGGGTCTTGGGGGTCTGTAGCATGTAGCATGCCCCCTTTCCCTATATTGTCCATTGTCATTTTTACATAAAGTTGCGCAGTGACGTCATCACGTCATTACGCGTGACGTCACCACGCAAAACGGAAAGCCCCGGTGATGCCTGTCACTCTACAGGCACAATCGCCGGGGTAGGAGCGGGTGGGAGCCCCCAGATCTCCCTCAAGGTGGGAGAGTGCTAGCGACGGCTCTGAGCCGTCGTTAGCACACGAGTGAAAAACTCTGCGACGGCTCAGAGCCGTCGTTAGCACTCAAGGGGTTAATAATAAAAGCTACAGAACCTGTATACCTAGATTTTAAAGGAATATGAAACAAAAATCTTTTTCTTTGAGATTCCTATCATTTTAAGAAAGTTTCCAAATTACTTCTACTATCAAATTTGCTTTGTTTCCATGATATTCTGTGTTAAAGAGATACCTAGGTAGGCATCTGAATCACTTCATGGCAGGGAATAGTGCTGCCATCTAGTGCTCTTGCAAATGGATAAGATTCTTGCAAAACTGCTGCCATATAGTGCTCCAGAAATGGGCCGGCTCCTAAGCTTACATCTCTGCTTTTCAACAAAAGATACCAAGAGAAAATAGAAGTAAATTGGTTGTTTAAAGTGAATGTCAATTTTCAGCAATGAGTGCCCGGTTTTTAAAAATACTTTTAAAAACAGGGGCACTTTCATTGATGAAAATTTACATTGCACCGGATTTGTAGAAATACTTACCTTTTACTTCTGCAAAACCGGATCGATGATCCCCCGCCTTCTTCTTCCTGCTGTACAACCACAGCAATGACGAAACTGGCTTCCTCCAATCACAGCCGGGCATCACGAGATGGACTCTCTGTGGTGCAAGCCATGATTGGAGGAAGCTGGTTTTGTCATTTCTGACGTCAGTACAGAGGAACTGAGGCTGGGATTGGCGATCTGGACTTTGCAGAAGCAAAAGGTAAGTATTTCTACAAATCCGGTGCAATGTAAATTTTCATCAATGAAAGTGCCCCTGTTTTTAAAAGTATTTTTCAAATCGGGCACTCATTGCTGAAAATTGACATTCACTTTAAAATTGCATGCTCTAATCTGACTCATCAAAGAAACATTTTGGGTTTTCAAATTCATTTAACTTTGGTGAATTAATGATTAATACAGATGGTGTCCCTTTAAGATGGTTTGTAATACAGCTTGTTGCATTTGCTCTAGTATGTATCATGTCTTAAGAAATGTCATTACCAGTTGTTAATGAAACGGACACCAGTCATTTTATACATAAAATATATATTTGTAATTAAATGGGCAATGAACTGCAACATTGTTTTTTTTCTTGATATGTTTTTTATGACTTTTTATACCAGCTTCAGTGTATGAATTGTATAAGAAATGGCTCCTTTACGTTTATTTTTCTAGATTAAATAGCTGTCTGTTAGTTGAAACCACAACCTAGTGAAATGGACAGGGCTCGTAGGGAAAGCCTTAGGTTATTTCTCTATATTGACACAATATACTCCTCATCTTATCTGTCTATACACAGACCAATACTTCTGGTCTGCTGATATAAAGTTCTCAGCCGTGGAGAGATTATCTAAGGTGTCTCGTCAGTGCTGTGAGGTTCTTCAGTTTTATAAAGGCAATTTTTCACTTGAGGGTTGTTTATCTCACTATGCAGGGTCATGGATTTGAGGGAGAGAAACTTTCAATATAGTGCTCGAAAAAGCCCCCAAAGATTTTGTGAGATTTCTCTCTATGCTGGCAAGTTTTTCATCGGGCCCTTGGAGAGAACAGTGGAAATTGAAAATATTAGTACTTTTCTCTCCAATCACCCACTCAGAGCGTGATTACTTATATCTTGTTTACATAGCCTTTTCAGAGCGTGCTTACTTATATCTTGTTTATGTAGCTTTTTCAGAGCGTGATTATTTATCTTGTTTACATAGCTTTTCTATAACGAGTACATACAACAGGCAAAATCAGTTATTTAAAATAACAAAATCAAGGTAAATGAGTTATCTGTAAACAATTGAATGCTCTCTGGCAGGTAAAATTGATCATTAGGAACACAGTAAAAGAAAGTAAAAAAAAAAAAATCAATACACTGTCCCTTTGAGTACTGGATTTAGATAAAAAAATAAAAGAATTTAAAAATCTGTCAAACCCTGCACATTTATATAACAAGCTACTTAAAAACACTGGTGAGTAGGTTTATGTTATCTTCATTGATTGTGACTTGTAAACTGTTCTAAACAATCACTGTGTAATATGTAAATCACTGTGTTTTGTAGCATAATAATTTGACATCCAGCTTCACTAAGGAATGTAATGTAGCACACATTTATAAAAAAATATAATAAATAAATTAAGGTATTTTACATCAAAAGCAATATATATATATATATCATCATATAGCATCATCTGGCTCCCCCCCCCTTTGTTGCCAGTACGCTTAAATTTGTTTATTCATTTATATTTTGGCAGATGTAAATGTTTTAAGAACTAAACGTGTGCTCTGTCTTGCCAAAAAGCTACTAAGTCACTAGCATTTTTGGGAGGAGAGCCCTGGCATTCTCTGTCCTAAGATTACAAAATTTCTTTCTTCGTAGGGAAATTGAGCGAATAGTTACAGCTTTTAACATACTTTGGTGTTTTTTTATTACTAAGAAAAATATATTTGGGTGCATTCAATAAGGTTGCTAAAAATATTGCACATATTTGCAGATAACGTTGTGGTTTAGGAGCACTTAGCTTTGAAAATGTTGTTTATGTTGCTGTAGGATCTAAGCTTACATGAGCATTTACAGAAACTAGATTATGTTGTGATAATCTACATGTCAAAATAGGTAAAAATAATTTAAAACCAACACACATCACTCAGTCAGTATACCTGTAAATTATGTTTTGTTACTAACATACAAACTCTAATCTTTATTTTACAATACACTTTTTAAATGATTCAAGAATTGACATATTTACAGTAAAAATTGCCTTATTAAAAAAAAAATTAATTAAAGGGACATTTTAAAGCATATATCATGTAATTTTTGCATTACTCATCATTGCTTGCTATTTGTGTAAACACATAGATAAAGTCCTCAGGAGCCACAAGCATTATAGATAAGGAGCAGAGCGTGGTTGTTGAGCCAATCAGGAGTGGCATTTGTACAACACGCCAATCACTGACCATTGTTTTCTCAGGAACTGCAGTGCATACGGCTCAGTGGCAGGCTTTACCTTTGTACTTAACATAGATATCTAGGGTCAGCAATGCACAAAATTATATTGCATAATGAATTGGCATATGTATTTTTTGTGTTAGAATGTCTCTTTTATATTTTTGCATATAATATTTATTTTCCCCATTTTTGTTCTAAAATTAAAGACAGGGTTGATACAGCAAATAGGGACTGTATCATCTGTTCATTCATCTTGATGCAAAATATGGCTGGAATGTGTAAATATAAAATCTTGCCATTTATTGGCTTTACCCAAACACTTTCTCCCCTTTAATTTGTTCCCAATGATCCGTTTTATCTGCTGGAGTATATTAAATTGTTTTCAAATAGCTCCTTAGCCTTTATATTGGCATTTGAAATAGCTGATTAATCCTGTAGTATCCCTACCTATTCTGAAAGTTTCTATACCTAGGTATAGGCTATTGAAGAAACAGAAGAAATTACTCGAACAGTGGGAGGTGGAAGAGATAAAGCTGTTAAATGTTAATTTTCAGTTGATCTTTCTGAGTATAGTACAAAGACAGAGATAAGAAAGGGAAGCATTTGAGTAATAAGATAATGACATCTGATCTGTCTGCAAGCTTAGCCTAGTTTGATGGGCTGTGGTTTCAAAAATCAAATCCAGCTATTTATTTTGCAAAAAGAAGCATAAATGAGCAATTTATCATACAATTTTACAGTGAACTATCTCTTTAAGCCCGTGGAAGCAACACTTTAGTCTTCCATTTAGGGCAACATAATATTGCTTTGTAGAGGACCGATCAGGCTAGGCAATGCAATTTCCTAGCGTCCCTCAGCAGGCCCAAACTTCTTTACAAATGTTTTCCTGCAAAATTATCTTCTGGATCAGCAGTGGTCTCAAGAAAAAAGCTTCCATTGCTTGAGTATTTTAGGATTCAGCACATGAAAATTAAATTTCTCCAACATAGGTGTGTCCGGGTCCACGGCGTCATCCTTACTTGTGGGATATTCTCTTCCCCAACAGGAAATGGCAAAGAGCCCAGCAAAGCTGGTCACATGATCCCTCCTAGGCTCCGCCTTCCCCAGTCATTCTCTTTGCCGTTGTACAGGCAACATCTCCACGGAGATGGCTTAGAGTTTTTTGGTGTTCTCCGCGCCCTGCTTAAGGAGGTTGTTATCTACTCTGGATGATTGTGAGAATTTGGTCATTCCAGAGAAATTATGTAAAATGGACAAGTTCCTAGAGGTCCCGGGGCCCCCCGAAGCTTTTCCTATACCCAAGCGGTGGCGGACATTGTAAATAAAGAATGGGGAAAGGCCCGGCATACCTTTCGTCCCTCCCCCTATATTTAAGAAATTGTTTCCTATGGTCGACCCCAGAAAGGACTTATGGCAGACAGTCCCCAAGGTCGAGGGGGCGGTTTCTACTCTAAACAAACGCACCACTATACCCTAGAAGATAGTTGTGCTGTCAAAGATCCTATGGATAAAAAATTAGAGGGTTTGCTTAAAAAGATGTTTGTTCTGCAAGGTTTACCTTCTACAACCAATTTCATGCATTGTTCCTGTCACTACAGCAGCGTGTTTCTGGTTCGATGACTAGAAAAGGCGCTCAATAAAGATTCTTCTTATGAGGAGATTTTGGACAGAATTCATGCTCTCAAATTGGCTAACTCTTTCACCCTAGACGCCACTTTGCAATTGGCTAGATTAGCGGCGAAAAATTCTGGGTTGCTATTGTGGCGCGCAGAGCGCTTTGGCTAAAATCTTGGTCAGCGGATGCGTCTTCCAAGAACAAATTGCTTAACATTCCTTCAAGGGGAAAACGCTGTTTTGGCCCTGACTTGAAAGAGATTATTTCTGATATCACTGGGGGCAAGGGCCACCGCCTTCCTCAGGATAGGTCTTTCAAGGCCAAAAATAAACCTAATTTTCGTCCCTTTCCGCATAAACGGACCAGCCCCAAGTGCTACGTCCTCTAAGCAAGAGGGTAATACTTCTCAAGCCAAGCCAGCCTGGAGGCCAATGCAAGGCTGGAACAAAGGTAAGCAGGCCAAGAAACCTGCCACTAGCTACCAAGACAGCATGAGATGTTGGCCCCCGATCCGGGACCGGATCTGGTGGGGGGGCAGACCTCTCTCTCTTTCGCTCAGGCTTGGGCAAGAGATGTTCTGGATCCTTGGGCGCTAGAAATAGTCTCCCAAGGTTATCTTCTGGAATTCAAGGGGCTTCCCCCAAGGGGGAGGTTCCACAGGTCTCAATTGTCTTCAGACCACATAAAAAAAACAGGCATTCTTACATTGTGTAGAAGACCTGTTAAAAATGGGAGTGATTCATCCTGTTCCATTAGGAGAACAAGGGATGGGGTTCTACTCCAATCTGTTCGTAGTTCCCAAAAAAGAGGGAACATTCAGACCAATCTTAGATCTCAAGATCCTAAACAAGTTTCTCAAGGTTCCATCGTTCAAAATGGAAACCATTCGAACAATTCTTCCTTCCATCCAGGAAGGTCAATTCATGACCACGGTGGATTTAAAGGATGCGTATCTACATATTCCTATCCACAAGGAACATCATCGGTTCCTAAGGTTCGCATTTCTGACAAGCATTACCAGTTTGTGGCACTTCCTTTCGGATTAGCCACTGCTCCAAGAATTTTCACAAAGGTACTAGGGTCCCTTCTAGCGGTGCTAAGACCAAGGGGCATTGCAGTAGTACCTTACTTGGACGACATACTGATTCAAGCGTCGTCCCATCCACAAGCAAAGGCTCACACGGACATTGTCCTGGCCTTTCTCAGATCTCACGGGAGGAAAGTGAACGAAGAAAAAAGTTCTCTATCTCCGTCAACAAGGGTTCCCTTCTTGGGAACAATAATAGACTCCTTAGAAATGAGGATTTTTCTGACAGAGGCCAGAAAATCAAAACTTCTAAACTCTTGTCAAATACTTCATTCTGTTCCTCTTCCTTCCATAGCGCAGTGCATGGAAGTAATAGGTTGATGGTAGCGGCAATGGACATAGTTCCTTTTGCGCGAATTCATCTAAGACCATTACAACTGTGCATGCTCAGTCAGTGGAATGGGGGATTATACAGACTTGTCTCCGACGATACAAGTAGATCAGAGGACCAGAGATTCACTCCGTTGGTGGCTGTCCCTGGACAACCTGTCACAGGGGATGAGCTTCCGCAGACCAGAGTGGGTCATTGTCACGACCGACGCCAGTCTGGTGGGCTGGGGCGCGGTCTGGGGACCCCTGAAAGCTCAGGGTCTTTGGTCTCGGGAAGAATCTCTTCTCCCGATAAATATTCTGGAACTGAGAGCGATATTCAATGCTCTCAAGGCTTGGCCTCAGCTAGCAAAGGCCAAATTCATACGGTTTCAATCAGACAACATGACGACTGTTGCGTACATCAACCATCAGGGGGGAACAAGGAGTTCCCTGGCGATGGAAGAAGTGACCAAAATCATTCAATGGGCGGAGACTCACTCCTGCCACTTGTCTGCAATCCACATCCCAGGAGTGGAAAATTGGGAAGCGGATTTTCTGAGTCGTCAGACATTTCATCCGGGGGAGTGGGAACTCCATCCGGAAATCTTTGCCCAAATTACTCAATTGTGGGGCATTCCAGACATGGATCTGATGGCCTCTCGTCAGAACTTCAAGGTTCCTTGCTACGGGTCCAGATCCAGGGATCCCAAGGCGACTCTAGTAGATGCACAAGTAGCACCTTGGACCTTCAAACTAGCTTATGTATTCCCGCCGTTTCCTCTCATCCCCAGGCTGGTAGCCAGGATCAATCAGGAGAGGGCATCGGTGATCTTGATAGCTCCTGCGTGGCCACGCAGGACTTGGTATGCAGACCTGGTGAAGATGTCATCGGCTCCACCATGGAAGCTACCTTTGAGACGAGACCTTCTTGTTCAAGGTCCGTTCGAACACACCCGAATCTGGTCTCACTCCAACAGACTGCTTGGAGATTGAACGCTTGATCTTATCAAAGCGAGGGTTCTCAGATTCTGTCATTGATACTCTTGTTCAGGCCAGAAAGCCTGTAACTAGAAAAATCTACCACAAAAATATGGAAAAAATATATCTGTTGGTGTGAATCTAAAGGATTCCCTTGGGACAAGATAAAAATTCCTAAGATTCTATCCTTTCTTCAAGAAGGTTTGGAGAAAGGATTATCTGCAAGTTCTTTGAAGGGACAGATTTCTGCCTTGTCTGTGTTACTTCACAAAAAGCTGGCAGCTGTGCCAGATGTTCAAGCCTTTGTTCAGGCTCTGGTTAGAATCAAGCCTTTTTACAAACCTTTGACTCCTCCTTGGAGTCTTAATTTAGTTCTTTCTGTTCTTCAGGGGGTTCCGTTTGAACCCTTACATTCCGTTGATATTAAGTTATTATCTTGGAAAGTTTTGTTTTTGGTTGCAATTTCTTCTGCTAGAAGAGTTTCAGAGTTATCTGCTCTGCAGTGTTCTCCTCCTTATCTGGTGTTCCATGCAGATAAGGTGGTTTTGCGTACTAAACCTGGGTTTCTTTCCGAAAGTTGTTTCTAACAAAAACATTAACCAGGAGATAGTCGTGCCTTCTTTGTGTCCGAATCCAGTTTCAAAGAAGGAACGTTTGTTGCACAATTTGGATGTAGTTCGTGCTCTAAAATTCTATTTAGATACTACAAAGGATTTTAGACAAACATCTTCCTTGTTTGTTGTTTATTCTGGTAAAAGGAGAGGTCAAAAAGCAACTTCTACCTCTCTCTCTTTTGGCTTAAAAGCATCATCAGATTGGCTTACGAGACTGCCGGACGGCAGACTCCTGAAAGAATCACAGCTCATTCCACTAGGGCTGTGGCTTCCACATGGGCCTTCAAGAACGAGGCTTCTGTTGATCAGATATGTAAGGCAGCGACTTGGTCTTCACTGCACACTTTTACTAAATTTTACAAATTTGATACTTTTGCTTCTTCTGAGGCTATTTTTGGGAGAAAGGTTTTGCAAGCCGTGGTGCCTTCCATCTAGGGTGACCTGATTTGCTCCTCCCTTCATCCGTGTCCTAAAGCTTTGGTATTGGTTCCCACAAGTAAGGATGACGCCGTGGACCAGACACCACCTATGTTGGAGAAAACAGAATTTATGTTTACCTGATAAATTACTTTCTCCAACGGTGTGTCCGGTCCACGGCCCGCCCTGGTTTTTTAATCAGGTCTGATAATTTATTTTCTTTAACTACAGTCACCACGGTATCATAAGATTTCTCCTATGCAAATATTCCTCCTTTACCGTCGGTCGAATGACTGGGGAAGGGCGGAGCCTAGGAGGGATCATGTGACCAGCTTTGCTGGGCTCTTTGCCATTTCCTGTTGGGGAAGAGAATATCCCACAAGTAAGGATGACGCCGTGGACCGGACACACCGTTGGGAGAAAGTAATTTATCAGGTAAACATAAATTCTGTTTTGGCACGTTTACAAGTAGATTATATTAACAAACTTTTGAACACTTTAAAGTGATTATGAAGTTGAATAATTTAAAGCCCAATATTTATATATAATCATATTTAAAAAGCCTCTAAAAACATGGGCACTTTAAGTCGTTAAACTTATAATTAACGCTTCTTTTTTAAAATACTTTTTTGTTACTGTAAACATTCCCACTCCGCCGGCATCCTCCTTTAGTATTTAGCATATCTATGGTGATTCAGCTTCCTCCAATCATTGAGTGCCTCACGAGCTGGACGCCAAAGAGGGCACACAACGATTAGAGGAAGCTAAATTCGTCATCGATATGCTAAATACTGAAGGAGATGTGGGTGGAGGATCGGCGGTAAGTTTACAGTAACAAAAAGGTAAGTATTTAAAAAAAGAAGGGTAATTATTAAGTTTAACGACTTAAAGTGCCCATGTTTTTAAGAGTATTTTTAAATACTGGACTTTAAATCATTCACTCTTCAATTACTTTATTGTAGTTGCCATCCTGGTTGCTTTAGAAAATGAGATGTGTAAAAGGTTTGTATAGCTTTTTTCAATAGAACTGTGTTGCGCCCTACATATGGTACCATTAATCTTTCATTAGATATAGACATCTTTTGTGCGTCTTACTAAATGACTCAGGTGCTAATTATGTATGAGTAGAAAAAAGTAAATCTGGTCCATTTCACCTGATAACACTTGTGAACAGGTTTTCTAGAGAAGACCCAGCACAATAGGCTTTTTTGTCTCATGCACAATCACACGTTTTGTCCTGGTAAATTACTCACCAATGCTTTTCAGTAAACTAAACAGAAGGTTGCAGTTATTATACTCTTAACTTCCTTTTATTGGGATGGTTCGGTGGTTTTGTTAAAAGACAGATAACTGCTTTACCTTGCATGTATCACAAGATATGATTTTGTTTCATTTTGCAGTTTATGGAAATCAGTAGGTGATTTTATTTCACTTTGTTATGGATATGATTCTTACAAACCCATTGTGCCTTTGAGAAATTAATTGAAATTAGTTATTTTGAATGTAGCACTTGTCATTAAAAAGGCGCCAGAAACGCAGATATAAACATGTTAAAGGTACAGTATACACCAATTTCATATAACTGCGGTGTACTAGACACTAATATAAATTAGAATATGCATAGATGCTAATCTAAAAATCCAGTTTAAAATCCATTTAAAAACTTACTTAGAAGCTCCCAGTTTAACACTGTTGACGAGGTTAGTCTGGGACACACCCAATGAAAGGGGCTGGGAAAACAAGAACAGTTGACACATCCCCCCCCCCCCCCCCTTCCCTGCATATGAAAAGACCAGATATAATAAACCGGACCAGCAGGAGTTTGTGAACACATGTATACATCTGACACTGTGGGGCTTGGGTTAGGAGAGGGGAGTCTGAAAATCATCACAATGTTATTAAAAAAATAAATAAGCAAAACTTACATTTATACAAAAACATTGGCTATATAAATGGATAAAACATTTGTGGAAAGAAAAATCTAGTGTACAATGTCCATTTAACTATTTAAATACCAGGGGTTGGAGAGCATTTTAAACCAAGGAACCTGGTCATGTTTTTTTAGCATTTTCAGACACTGTTCTAGTTTTAAAGGGATAGTCTACCATAGAATTGTTATTGTTTAAAAAGGTAGATAATTACCTTTATTACCCATTCCCCCAGTTTTGCATAACCAACACAGTTTTATTAATATACTTTTTACCTCTGTGATTACCTTGTATCTAGGAACCTTCTTCCAGCCCCCTGATCACATGACTGTGACAGTTTTATTATCTAATGTCTTAAATTTAGCATTTGATTTAACAGGCTAACTATACCACAACACAAACCAATAAAAATGTGCATGTCTTGATACACATACCCTGTTTAACAGAACACATTTAGCGTTGTTTTGTGCTAAATCTTAAATAACTCCTGTGCCTGAACATAGTGTTATCTATATGGCCCTTTGTACTTTCTGTCTCTTTGTGTTGAAAAGAGATTTAAAAAGCCTGTGATAAGAGGCAGCCCTCAAAGGCTTAGAAAATTAGCATATGAGCTACCTATGTTTAGTTTAGGACTAAGAATACCAAGAGAAAAAAGCAAATTTGATGATAAAAGTAAATTGGAAAGTTTGATAAAAATTAAAAGTACTATCTGAATAATGTAAAGCTTAATTTATACTAGACTGTCCCTTTAAAGGGACAGAAAAAACACAGAGATTGTAAATAAAATGTATTACATCTAGTAAAAAATTGCAGTATATTTTCATTGTTTATTTTGTCCACTTTTCCTCTAATTTACCTCTGAGAATTGTGTGTTTTCGAATTAATTTATTTAGAAGAGCACACTACAGACTTCATAATGCATAACCGCTAACAAAAATCCTGTAGTTACCCTTGACTACTACAGGTTGGTGTGGTGGTTGATAAACAATTATTGATAAAAACAAGTATAGAGTGAGTGCACCAGATTAACAGTTAGTAGTTTAATAATGCTCAGACCCTAAAAACGACAATTGTTCCTCCAAACAATTGTCAAATATACATTGACAATATACACACACACACGTGTCTCCAAATCCGGAATTGTTTTTTGTGTTCTAAAATTACAAATGCTAATCTATATTTATTTAAATCATCTGTTACCTTTCTGATTACATTACTGAACAATCTTTCTAAGGGTACTATGTGTGCAAAAGTATTAAAAATTATATAATATATTATAATATTATTATAATTATATTGTATATTATATAAAACTATCCTTTAGCTTATATGTATAAGCTGTATTGTTGACATGTAAATATTACCTAATGACATAAGATATTGGGGTTTACACTTGGTCCCATATGCTCTCCAAACTGTCCATTTTTACAGATGCAAATATACAAAATATACAGGTAGTTTTCTACCTGTTATATATATATATATAATATAGTGTGTGTATCTACAGTATATATATTTATCTGTGTGGTGTGTGTGTGTGTATATATATGTGTGTGTGTGTGTATATATAGATATATATTTATGTTTTAGGGCATATGATAGAAAAGAAATTAGAACACAGTAACTCCCTTTTCATGCTAAAATATTTTATGTTAAATGAACATAAAAGATCAATACCAAATGCTATAATATAATGGACAGTTTTATTATTGCTCTACTGCTTGCATGAACAATCGGCCAATTACGAGTTTTGCGTTAACAGGGGTGCGTTGCTAACAAGCCTTTGTTTTCTAATGCTACCTTAAGACAACACTGGGTATTACAGGTTTTTTTTAAACCAGGGCGTTAGCCGCAAAAAGGTGAGCGTAGAGCAAACTTTAGCTCCACATCTCACCTCAATACCAGCGCTGCTTACGGTAGCGGTAAGCTGGCAAAACGTGCTCGTGCACGATTTCCCCATAGGAAACAATGGGGCTGAGCTGGCTGAAAAAAACCTGCAAAAAAGCAGCGTTCAGCTCCTAACGCAGTCCCATTGTTTCCTATGGGGAATTAATTTTATGTCTGCACCTAACACCCTAACATGAACCCTGAGTCTATACAAAACACCCCTAATCTTACACTTATTAACCCCTAATCTGCCGCCCTCACTATCGCTGCCACCTACATTATACTTATGAACCCCTAATCTTTACCCCCAACATCGCCGACACCTACATTATTGTTATTAACCCCTAAGTCTGCCCCCCCACGTCGCCTCAACTATATTAAATTATTAACCCCTAATCTGCCGTCACCCGCCCGCCAACGTCGCCGCCACTATAATACATTTATTAACCCCTAAACCTAAGTCTAACCCTAACAAACCCCCTAACTTAAATATAATTTAAATACATCTAAAATAAATTTACTACAATTAAATAATTATTCCTAATTAAGAACTGAATACTTACCTATAAAATAAACCACAAGATAGCTACAATATAACTAATAGTTACATTGTATCTAGCTTAGGGTTTATTTTTATTTTTACAGGCAAGTTTTTATTTAACTAGGTAGAATAGTTATTAAATAGTTATTATCTATTTAATAACTTCCTATTAAAAGTAAGTACAAATTTACCTGATAAAATAAACCCTAACCTAAGTTACAATTACACCTAACACTACACTATCATTAAAACTAATTACCTAAACTACCTACAATTAATTACAATTATATTAAATTAACTAAATTTGAAAAAAAAACAAACACAAAATTACAGAAAATAAAATAAGAATTACAAGAATTTTAAACTAATTACACACTACTCTAGATCCCCCTAATAAAATAAAAAAATCCCCCCAAAATAATAAAATTCCCTACCCTATACTAAAATTACAAATAGCCCATAAAAGGGGCCCTTTTGCGGGGCAATTGCCCCAAAGTAATCAGCTTTTCATCTGTAAAAAAAAATACAATACCCCCCCAACATTAAAAACCCACCACCCACACACCCAACCCTACTCTAAAACCCACCCAATCCCCCCTTAAAAAAACATAACACTACCCGTTTGAAGATCACCCTACCTTGAGATGTCTTCACCCAGTCGGGCAGAAGTTTTCATCCGATCCGGGCAGAAGAGGTCCTCCAAGCGGCAAAAGTCTTAATCCAGACGGCATCTTCTATCTTCATCCTTCCGGAGCGAAGCGGGTCCATCTTCAAGACATACGACGCGGAGCATCCTCTTCATCCGACGGCCGACGACTGAATGACTGGTAATTTAAGTGACGTCATCCGAGATGGCGTCCCTTGAATTCCAAATGGCTGATAGAATCTTATCAGCCAATCGGATATAAGGTAGGAAAAATCCTATTGGCTGATGCAATCAGCCAATAGGATTGAAGTTCAATCCGATTGGCTGATCCAATCAGCCAATAGGATTGAGTTTAGATTCTATTGGCTGTTCCAATCAGCCAATCAGATTGAACTTCAATCCTATTGGCTGATTGCATCAGCCAATAGGATTTTTCCTACCTTAATTCCGATTGGCTGAGAAGATTCTATCAGCCAATTGGAATTCAAGGGACGCCATCTCGGATGACGTCACTTAAATTACCAGTCATTCAGTCGTCGGCCGTTGGATGAAGAGGATGCTCCGCGTCGTATGTCTTGAAGATGGACCCGCTTCGCTCCGGAAGGATGAAGATAGAAGATGCCGCCTGGATTAAGACTTCTGCCGTATGGAGGACCTCTTCTGCCCAGATCGGATGAACACTTCTGCCCCTCTGAAGGTCCACTTGTGCCCAGCTTGCAAGGTAGGGTGATCTTCAAGGGGGTAGTGTTAGGTTTTTTTAAGGGGGGCTTGGGTGGGTTTTAGAGTTGGGTGTGTGGGTGGTGGGTTTTAATGTTGGGGGGGATATTGTATTTTTTTTTTTACAGGTGAAAGAGCTGATTACTTTGGGGCAATGCCCCGCAAAAGGCCCTTTTAAGGGCTATTTGTAATTTAGTATAGGATAGGGAATTTTATTATTTTGGGGGGCTTTTTTATTTTATTAGGGGGATTAGATTAGGTGTATTTAGTTTAAAATTCTTGTAATTTTTTTTTATTTTCTGTAATTTTGTTTGTTTAATTTAATTGTAATTAATTGTAGGTAGTTTAGGTAATTTAGTTTAATGATAGTGTAGTGTTTGGTGTAATTGTAATTTAGGTTAGGATTTATTTTACAGGTAAATTTGTACTTATTTTAACTAGGAAGTTATTAAATAGTTAATAACTATTTAATAACTATTGTGCCTAGTTAAAATAAATACAAAGTTGCCTGTAAAATAAATATAAATCCTAAGCTAGCTACAATGTAACTATTAGTTATATTGTAGCTATTTTACGGTTTATTTTATCGGTAAGTATTTCATTTTAAATAGGATTAATTTATTTAATAGTAGTAAATTTATTTCGTTTTATTGAAATTATATTTAAGTTAGGGGTTGTTAGGGTTAGACTTAGGTTTAGGGGTTAATAAATTTAATATAGTATCGGCGACATTGGGGGCGGTATATTAGGGGTTAATAAATGTAGTTAGGTGTCGGCGATGTTAGGGACGGCAGATTAGGGGTTAATAAAATTTAACTAGTGTCTGCGAGGCGGGAGTGCTGCGGTTTAGGGATTAATAAATTTATTAAAAGTGGCGGCGATGTCCGGTCGGCAGATTAGGGGTTAAACATTTTAGTTAAAGGGACACTGTACCCAAAATTTTTCTTTTGTGATTCAGATAGAGCATGAATTTTTAAGCAACTTTCTAATTTACTCCTATTATCAAATTTTCTTTATTCTCTTCGTATCTTTATTTGAAATGTAAGAATCTAAGTTTAGATGCCGGCCCATTTTGGTGAACAACCTGGGTTGTCCTTGCTGATTGGTGGAAAAAATCCATCCACCAATCAAAAAGTGCTGTCCAGAGTTCTTAACCCAAAAAAACTTAGATGGCTTTTATTTCAAATAAAGATAGCAAGAGAAAGAAGAAAAATTAATAATAGGAGTAAATTAGAAAGTTGCTTAAAATTGCATGCTCTATCTGAATTGCAAAAGAAAAAAAATTGGGTTCAGTGTCCCTTTAAGTGTTTGCGATGTGGGGGGTGGGGGCTCGGTTTAAGGGTTAATAGGTAGTTTATGGGTGTTAGTGTACTTTTTAGCACTTTAGTTAAGAGCCTTATGTTCTGGCGTTAGCCCATAAAACTCTTAACTACTGACTTTTAAATGTTGTAGGATTCTTGCCAGGAGAGGGTCTACCGCTCACCTTTTCAGGCGATCGTAATACCGGCATTAGGCAAATCCCATTTAAAAGATAGGATACGCAATTGACGTAAGGGGATTTGCGGTATGCTAAAATCACGGAAAAAAGTGAGCGGTACACCTGTACCTACCTGACTCGTAATACCAGTGGGCGTTAAAAAGCAGCGTTGGGATCCCTCAACGCTGCTTTTTAAGGCTAACGCAAGACTCGTAATCTATCCGTATGTGTTTAACCTATTTGCAGGGGTTAAAAACCTAGTTTGAGTCGGCTCTTTTTATGTTTACTTTGATTTAACATTTGTTTTTACTAAAGGAGCATTGTTTAATATCCCTTTAATATGCGTTGGTGAGACAATCAGGAATGGCATATGTATGTAGCTGCCAATTACAAGTTGTTTTCAGTTCAGGAGTGCAAATGCATTGCTGGCTTAAAGGGACGTGAAACCCAGAAGTTTCCTTTTACTTCTATTATCAAATTTGCTTTTTCATGTTATTTTTTGTTGAATTGCTATCTAGATAGGTAATGTGCACATATCTTTAGCACTACATGACAGGAAGCAGTGCTGCCATCTAGTGCGCTTGCTAATGTATAACATTGTTGCAAAACTACTGCCATAGCACACGTGCGCTCTCTTGAGCTTGTTTTCCTGCGTTTCAATAAATTATAAAAAAGAAAATAAAGACAATTTGATAAAAGTAAATTAGAAAATTGTTTAAAATATGATGTTCTTTCTGAAATTTTGGGTTGTATGTCCCTTTAATGTTTTTAATCCATTTGTGAGGTTTAAGGCATAGCTCTCTGCAAGCAGTGGTGGAATAAGATGCTTATATGTCCCTTTAACGCGATACTGGAAACAGGAAATCTATGTTTGTGCACAAGCCATCCTTAGACAGATTACTCACTGTCTGGTAATGACAACCCCTTCAGCTCTATTGATGGATAATGACACATCCGTGAGCATTAAAATAAAAAGTAGTTTAAATAAGGCACTGCTAAGTCATTTCATACTCCTGGGCTAAAGTTATCCTTAGTCTTTTGCACTCATTGGATTTAAGCATCACTTTTAGTGTTTTTCTTCATTTTTCTGTGACATTAAAATTTGTTTTCAGCAGAACAAAGACCTTTAGAAAATGACTATAGTTTGCAATTTTAGAAATATATTTGTGATTAAAGGGCTTCTTTAGATTTACTAATTATAGCTGCCAAAAAAATGCTAAACAATGGATTAAAAAATACAAAAATAAAAATGTTTTAGGTTAATATTAGGACCGGCTCAAGATATTGTGCTTCCTGGGTATGAGAATGCAATGACGACCCTCCCCAGTAGTAACATTATTGCTTAGCATAACAACCTACTAGCCTGGGCAATGACCTTATTAATATTATCAGTTATTAATAGAGCACCAACAGATTCTATAAACATGATATGCAAGGTAACATTTATAGGGATTTATAAGAGTTGCACTGTTGTAGTGATCTACAAACAGCTGGGCTCATAGGCTTACATGCTAAGGGGGTTCAAGGGGATAAAGGGTGAGAGGAACTGAATTTAGGAAAGGTTAGCGTAGGTTGTATGCCTCCCTGAACAGTAGAGTCTTTAGGGAGAGCTTGAAACTTACAAAACTAGGTGAGATTCTTGTGGAGTGAGGCATAGAGTTACAAGATAGGGGCCAATCTGGCGAAGTCCTGTAGACGGGAATGTGGGGAGGGTAACAGGAGATGAGCAGGTTGTTAGCAGAGCCAAGGGGACGTGAGGGAGAGTATCTGGAGACAAGATCTGAGATATAGGGGGGAGCAGTGCAGTTGAGGGCACCTTACTAAGCCTGCCTACCTGCATGCAACTAATGCTTATGCACAATTGCGGCATAATTGGGAAGGACGTTAGCAAAGGGATTCTCTTGTCCCACCTTGAATGTCGCCCCTGACCGGTTCTGTGTCTTTGTGCATGATGAGGTTATGCTGCTGGGAGCCTGAGACTTCCCCCATGGGGACAGAGGATAGTAGTGGTCTGGGTCTGACAGTAACTATCTCAGTCACTGAAGTGCTGCCCCTTGTTAGACCCACTTGGTCACATGGTTGAGCCGGCCCTGGTTAATATTAAACGAATAATGGTTTGAAAGTTATGCCTTAAATTACATGTTATTATAGTTAAAAAAAAAACAACCAATTTTGTGTACATTAAAATATTTATTTTGTCTGTTTTCCTGTTATTTACTTCTGTAAACTGGGCAGGTTGCACAGAGAGTCAGGAGCGAATACTAGAGTTTACCCGACCGTGCTTCATTTTAATCATTAATTCAAATCAGAGATGTTGATTGGAGGCAGTCTGTGATTTTGATTGGAGAGATAATGATACTAATAATAATATTGTTGTACAGTTTAAAAAAAAATAGCCTGGGGTGTTGTTTGATTTAACAGTGTCAAGGTTTCATGTAAGTGCCTTATGAGGAATGAACTTTTGACCTATTGATGACGTCAGAGTTACGCGGTCTGATGTGACTAATGTCTTGGAACACTGTATTTCTCGGTTCCCTGCTGAGCTAAAGGATCACAGTGCTGAAATAGTGGAAATGTCAGAGATGTGTTAACTGAACTCAAAGGTCAAACTACTCATTTTCTGGGACTCTAACCACCTACTTCTTTGCATAAGTTCATTTCTGTTCATCGTTCATTCTCAGTTGGAGAAACTTGAAACTGGAAACGTCATACAAGATTCCTTTGAGTAGTCATAAACCATACCATTCCTTTGTGATTTTTCCATTTTTTTTTTTCACAAGTGTCTCGGAAACAATGGACTTTTGGCATTTTCAGTGAAATGAGTAAATATAGAGCTGTTAAATTTCTTATTGGTATATTTTTCTAAGACTTTCATCAGAAGATGGGTTTGAGGAAACATGTGAATCCTATTATTTTCTTGGTTTTACAGATCTGCATGAGAATAACTGTTAATGGAGAAGCTGTAAAACAAAATGATACTGAACTAAGACTTGGGATTTATTTATTTTTTGGTGTTAAATGTGAGCCAAGCTTCTCCCATCTTTCATTTTAATTATTTTGGAAATAGATCACTACACTCCTTTTTGGATACTGTAACACAGCACTTACATTTAAACTATTACATTGCTTTGCCAGAAGAAAAATACCATGTGGTACTATTCTATAAAATGCATTTTGGCGTATCCAACTGAATTAGATACAAGATATTCAGCACTTAAAGGTATCTTGTGGAATATAAATATTGTCTAGTTTCGTAGCAATTTTGATAATTGAACAGTATTAAGTACATACTGTGTTTATTAGAAGAGAACATAAAAATATAATTTAATATGAAATGTTTTCATGAACTTGCTTGTCTTTTTTTCTGGATATTTAAGTGTCAGATTACATTACTAATACTATGATTATTAGTAAATAAAAGTATTTCTTTTTATTAGGAATAGTTTAGTAAGTGCTAAAATCTAATTTCTATAAAAGTATTGACCAGTTTCCAGAATACTTTAACCCATTAATAACCACATCACTTTTCCATTTTCTGTCCGTTTGGGACCAAGGCTATTTTTACATTTTTGCGGTGTTTG
This sequence comes from Bombina bombina, assembly GCF_027579735.1. NCBI lineage: Eukaryota > Metazoa > Chordata > Amphibia > Anura > Bombinatoridae > Bombina > Bombina bombina. Next base: position 166,801,859 of record NC_069500.1, on the reverse strand, counting down.
TGTTTAGCTGTAATTTTCCTCTTTCTCATTTACCGTACCCACACATATTATATACCGTTTTTCTCGCCATTAATGGACTTTCTAAAGATAACATTATTTTCATCATATCTTATAATTTACTATAAAAAAAAAAGAAAATATGAGAATAAATGGAAAAAAACACACTTTTTCTAACTTTGACCCCCAAAATCTGTTACACATCTACAACCACCAAAAAACACCCATGCTAAATAGTTTCTAAATTTTGTCCTGAGTTTAGAAATACCCAATGTTTACTTGTTCTTTGCTTTTTTTGCAAGTTATAGGGCAATAAATACAAGTAGCACTTTGCTATTTCCAAACCACTTTTTAAAAAAATTAGCGCTAGTTACATTAGAACACTGATATCTGTCAGGAATCCCTGAATATTCCTTGACATGTATATATTTTTTTTTAGAAGACATCCCAAAGTATTGATCTAGGCCAATTTTGGTATATTTCATGCCACCATTTCACCGCCAAATGCGATCAAATAAAAATAATTGTTCACTTTTTCACAAATTTTTTCACAAACATTAGGTTTCTCACGGAAATTATTTACAAACAACTTGTTCAATTATGGCATAAATGGTTGTAAACGCTTCTCTGGGAATCCCCTTTTTTCAGAAATAGTAGACATATATGGCTTTGGCGTTGCTTTTTGGTAATTAGAAGGCCGCTAAATGCCACTGCGCACTATACGTGTATTATGTCCAGCAGATAAGGGGTTAATTAGGGAGCTTGTAGGGTTAATTTTACTTTTAGTGCACTGTAGTAGACAACCCCACGTATTGATCTAGGCCCATTTTGATATATTTAATGCCACCATTTCACCGCCAAATGCGATCAAATTAAGAAAAGAATGTTACATTTTTCACAATTTTAGGTTTCTCACTGAAATTATTTACAAACAGCTTGTGCAATTATGGCACAAATGGTTGTAAAAGCTTCTCTGGGATCCCCTTTCTTCAGAAATAGCAGACATATATGGCTTTGGCGTTGCTTTTTGGCAATTAGAAGGCCGCTAAATGCCGCTGCACACCACACGTGTATTATGCCTAGCAGTGAAGGGGTTAATTGGGGAGCTTATAGGGTTAATTTTAGCTTTAGTGTAGTAGACAACTCAAAGTATTGATCTAGGCCCATTTTGGTATATTTCGTGCAATCAAATAAAAAAAATCGTTCACTTTTTCACAAACTTTTTCAAAGACTTTAGGTTTCTCACTGAAATTTTTTAAAAACCTCTTGTGCATTTATGGCACAAATGGTTGTAAATGCTTTTTTGGGATCCCCTTTGTTCAGAAATAGCAGACATATATGGCTTTGGCGTTGCTTTTTGGTAATTGGAAGGCAGCTTAATGCCGCTGCGCATCACACGTGTATTATGTCTAGCAGTGAACGGGTTAATTAGGTAGCTTGTTAATTAGGTAGCCTCCCACCTGACACATCACACCCCTTATCCCTCCCAAACAGTTCTCTTCCCTCCCCCACTCCACAATTGTCCCCCGCCATTTTAAGTACTGGCAGAAAGTCTGCTAGTACTAAAATACATTTTTTTTTAAAAATAAATAAATAAAATATTTCTGCTGTGTAGGATCCCCCCTTAGCCCCCAACCTCCCTGATCCCCCCCACAAATAGCTCTCTACCCCCCCACCCCCGCCTTATTGTGCACCATATTGAGTACGCTCCTGCACCCACACGCGATCCCGCCCGCCTCCTCCACCGATGGCTGCCCACCCACCTCCCTGGATCAGCTCCCACCCACCAACGAACAATAGCCATCGATGGCCGATGCAGAGAGGGCCACAGAATGGCTCTCTGCATCGGACTGCTAAAAACTGTTATTGCAGGATGCCTCAATATCGAGGCATCACTGCAATAACAGGAAAACGTCTGGAAGCAATCAGGATAGCTTCCACCGCTTTCAAAGACCAACGACGTACAGGGTACGTCCTCGGTCGTTAACTGTATTTTTGTTGGAGGATGTACCCTGCATGTCGTTGGTTATTAAGGGGTTAAAGGGATATTTAACCCAAACTTTTTTTGTGTGATTCAGACAGAGCATACCATTTAAAAAAAGTTTTTAGTTTACTTCTTTATTCAAATTTGCTTTGTTCCCATGATATTCTGTGTTGAATAGATACCTAGGTAGGCTTCTGAAATATTGAATGCCTGACAGTGGGATGCCTCTGTTACATGAGATATACACTCTGAGATCAATGTGTATCTCACGCAGTTGCTGGATGCCTGCATGTGAGGCTATCCAGCAACTCTGCAGTGACAGTATTACTGTTACTGTTTATACTATAACTGTTATAGCTAGTCACAGTGATTGTATACTTAAAACGAATGGTTAAATTGAAAGTATAAAAATGATAAAAGTAAATACCTTTTTAGTTTCTACAAATATATTCTTTTCCTTGAAACATTTATTAGGTATTCACAGCTTTTGAGGTTTTGTGGTGCAACTACAAATTTAAGAAGCTGAAAAAGTTCTTCTTTATCCTATTTGACGCTAACTTGTTCAGGGTGATTGACATGCACTGGTCTCATGCAGTTGGTTGTGTTAAAGCAGGGAGTGGCATAGCAAAAGATAGCTTTTGTGCAATGATAAATTGCCACACAATGCTGCATCACAACAGGCAGTTGAAAGTGGACAGGTTCTCTTTTTGAGAATTGTCCGCATGTAATCTTTATGGTTTTATCTCTGTGAAGTGATTTTCATTAGGTGATTGCTATTACGCTTCTTAGTCAAAAAGGATGATCTTCCTGGAGTCATTCTAAAGTAATTGATGACTCCAGACTAGTTATCAGAAGCCATCCTGAAGTATGCCCACAGGCCAAATTATTCAAATGAGATTACTCTAGAATCATTCACTGGCTGTTCATGCTTGTGAAGTAATCGTTAAGCTAATCATTCTGAAGTCATCACCCAGAATTTTTTTACCTTAGCTGATGACTTTACAAGCCTGATGATGTCTGATGATGTGCAAATGACTTCTAAAGTTGTTTGATGATAATTAAATGATTACAGGATGGTCTCTAAAGTAATCCTGTTTGTCTTGGGTTTAGAGTCCAAGCATAGCAGATTTTAAGCATTTATTCAATAATTCCAACCTTGTAGTATTTGGCCTATATTTGCTTCAAATTACATAATTCTAAAATCACGATAAAATAATCTGGTTTGAGGTATTTTTCTTAAGCTACACTAGTTTTATAGAAATAATTATAAGGAAAACTGCAATAAATAATCCTCCCCCATTTTTTCACCACATAGGGTATCACAAGAAAGCTGTGTTTGTTAGAAAATGGACCAATACAAAGCAAACATGCCAAAATAGCCCTGTCATTTAAACACAGAAACTGGGAAAAACCTTCATCCTTAAAACAGTGAGAAAATTCACACTTTTATTAATACTTATTTCCAAATGTGGGACAGTTGTTGGTAAAATATAATTATTAGGAATCATTATTTGTGATTGTTATTCTATTCTGAAAGGGTTGATTCCAAAAAGTTAACCCTTGATTTGGATGATTCTTACTTTTTTTTTTCTATCCGGTTACATACAGATTTTCAAGTGTTGACTCAAACTAATGGGTAGGAAACAACAAAATTATTGGGTAACAAATTCATAGTGTGCTAGAATGCATTGGAACAAAGTTTCTGAAAAAACACAAAAAATGCTTTTTGGCAGTCAAGATGTTAAACTCCAGCTCTAATTTCTTCTCCTTTTAAACTAAGAATTAATTTCTTACCCACAGCTAGGAAGACTTGCTACTACAAAGACCCAACTCATAAGCCAGACTTTTGGATATTTTGTGGCAGTCTTTAAATTCAAACAAAACTAATAATAGAGAAAGTTATTTTTGTTTAACATACATTCTATTATACATTTCCTCCAGTTGGCTAAAATTGCTCCATTTTGGTTTTAGAGCTTCTTCCCCTATAAAACAGATAGGGATATTTATTCTGAGGCAGTAGTGCTGTTGTGGTGAATCACTCTATTAAACTGAGCAGACATTGGATTTTAAAGGGACAGTCTAGCCAAATAAACTTTCATGATTCAGATAGAGCATGTAATATTAAACAATTTTCAATTTACTTTTATCACCCAATTTTGCTTTGTTCTCTTGGTATTCCTAGTTGAAGCTTAACCTAGGAGGTTCATATGCTAATTTCTTTAGACCTTGAAGCCCACCTCTTTCAGGATTGCATTTTAACAGTTTTTCACCACTAGAGGGTGTTAGTTTCACATATTTCATATAGATAACGGCTGTGCTCGTGCACGTGAAGAAATCTGGGAGCAGGCACTGATTGGCTAGACTGCAAGTCTGTCAAAAGAACTGAAAAAAGGGGGGCAGTTTGCAGAGGCTTAGATACAAGATAATCACAGAGGTTAAAAAGTATATTAATATAACTGTGTTGGTTATGCAAAACTGGGGAAATGGGTAATAAAGGGATTATCTATCTTCTAAAACAATAAAAATTCTGGTGTAGACTGTCCCTTTAAGTAGTGAAAGTATTGTATTGTAAAAATGTAAAAATGTGTTCAAATAGTAGCTATGGCTCGTGTGATCATCACTTTACCATTGATAGAATGCTAGTTATATTTAATGTACTTGCTGCATGAACTCGTATTAAAGATTCTTCTTTTATTAAACGCACTAAGGAACATTAGGATGCTTTGCTGTAAAGAAAATAATCTGCAAATGGTATTAAATAGATCAACGCTGTACAGATTATTTACATAGACAAGATGTGATGTACAGAAAGGGTTAATGTTAAGAAGATCACTTCTACTTTAACCTTTTTTCCCTATTGGCTAGTATCCAGTTGGCTGAATGCCAGAGCTTGTATGTATTAAAAAGGTTTATACCGGCTTGCTAAAACTGCTGACATTCTAGTTGCTGGCACATAATTAAGCTGATTTGTGGTATGACAATTGGAATTACAATACAAATCTCTGTTACCAACAAGTATGAACTTAAAATAGATTGATAGCTAGAGATATACAGATATAAATGTGTGTAATCTTTTTTTCCTCTCTCAATGGATATTCTAGGGCACTAATTAAAACCATTTTAATTTGTTAAAACATCTTATTTTTGTACATATAGCTGGTAATTATATATTTAGTCCTCTACAAAGGGTTAAACATATAGTTGACGGCAACTTGACACCCTGCTATAGGGCTGCAAACCAGGAGCGCATCTAGCAGAGGAGATTAGCTATGTGTTTATCCCAGTGTGCAATTATGCAATAATAACAAACTCAACACATCTATTTCTTTATCTATCTTATTATATAACTATATGAAAATCTTGTCTTTCTGTCTGTCTATTTAACTATCTTTATCTCTCACTCCTCTCTCTCTATTCTCTCACTCGTCTCTCTCTCTCTCTCTCTCTCTCTCTCTCTCTCTCTGTGTGTGTGTGTGTGTGTGTGTGTGTGTGTGTATATATATATATATATATATATATATATATATACTGTGTGTATATATATATATATATATATATATATATATATAAAATCCAGATAGTTGTGTTGTGCACTCGTACCACCAAACTCCAACTGCCAGAGTGCTATATAAGAGTTAGAAAATGAAAGAACTCACTGGGCTTCGGTCCATCAGTTGCAATCCTTTTTTATTATTTGACGTTTTTGGGACCTCCAAACGTCCCTTCCACTCCCTTCACTTTGTCAGAGGAAGGGACCTTTGTGTGGTCCCGAAACGGTCACATAATAAAAAAAAGGATTGTCACTGATGACTGAAGCCAGTGAGTGCTTTCATTTTCTAACTTCAGTCTGAATATCATTTCACTTTTACAGTGAAGTCTCTAATCGTCTAGTCATGTCTTCTTCCCTTATGTCTTTAACAGGTATGACATCTGCACATACAAAAAACAAGCCATGTGGAACACTAGGTAAGTAATCAGTTGTGATATGGGGATACATTTGATGAAATTGTTATTTCAGATATAGGGCATAGATATTATATTTTATTATTATTATTATTATTATTATTATTATCATCAAAATTTATTTGTAAACTGCCACAAATTGCATACAGCTGGGTCCATGAGTGAGGGAACACGATGATACTGATTTTTGGTAAAAAAAAGAAAGAGATACATGAACCAATGAAATAGGCATTTATGTGCAGTCACCAACTCAGCAGCTAGCAGCCAGTAGTGCATTTCTTGCTCCTGAGCCTACCTGGGTATGCATTTTCAACAAAGGAGAGCTGAGAGCTCTCATTGTTTGTAGTAGAATTCTTTGAGGGCTGCCCTTGCAAGTGTTGGCGTGAAAAACCAAGTCTAGACTTGCGAACTTTATAGAATCGCCCCCTAAGTGGTCTGTAAGCAGTTTATCTTCAGCTACTGTCTTTACTTTCATCTACATGGTGAAGATACAGCAGCCACTCGGCATCATCATCAGAGTTCACATTTACTGATATCTCATAAAATTAATGGAAATGTTAAAAATGTTTCTTTCATGTAATTGGCAAGAGTCCAAGAGCTAGTGACGTATGGGATATACATTCCTACCAGGAGGGGGCAAAATTTCCCAAACCTCAAATACCTATAAATACACCTACCACACCCACAACTCAGTTTTACAAACTTTGCCTCCTATGGAGGTGGTGAAGTAAGTTTGTGCTTGATTTTTTATGATTTCTTCTATGCATAAGCGCTTCTAAGCATTCTGAAGCCCAATTCCTCTCAGAGTACAGTGTTTGTCAGAGGGATGCTGAAGAGAGTATCGCCTATTGATTCTATGGTTTCTCTCACAGGAAATCTTTTCAAGGGTTCTCTGTTATCGGTCGTAGGGATTCATCTCCTACCTCCTTTTCAGATTGACGATATATTCTTATATACCATTACCTCTGCTGATAGCTTTCAGTACTGGTTTGGCTATCTGCTATATGTGGATGGGTGTCTTTCGGTAAGTATGTATCATTATTTAAGACACTCTCAGCTATGGTTTGACGCCTTTATGTATTAATATAAAGTTTTAAATATATGTATTTTACTTATATTTGCCATGAGTCAGGTCTATGTGTATTTCCATTTGCAGTCTAAACAGTTTCAGTATAGGGAATCATGTTTGGGAAGTTTATTTTTTCTTACCTGGGGTTCAGTCTTTTTCTAATTTGACTTTCATTTTTTCGCAGACACAAATCTAGGCTCGCAAGGGCACCAAAATGCTGTCATTTCCTGGTGTTAGTTTTGCGCCAAAATCTTTTTTTTTTCTTTTTGCGTAATACATCATTCTTGGCACCAAGTTTTCGTTATTTTACCCCCTCTCCCTCTATTGCTCGCTGTTTTCATGAATTTTTAAAGCTATTATGCCTGCTTTTTTATTTTATTTTTTAAAAAAATATCTTTTGGTTTTTCTCTACTAAAACTGTTACATTGTGGAATGTTTTGCCTAATGTTATGTTTCTTTTTCTGTTCCTGACTCTGATGGCACTGTAGAAACTATGATGCCCTGGAACACAATTCTACAAAGCTAAGTGTGTTCTTTTCATTATTAAGCTGTTGTTATTCTTCAGCTCAATTATGTGGCATTTATTTATCATGTTTTTATGCTAGCAATGTTTCTACATGTACAATGACATTTACTGTTTTTTACACATTCAATTCATGTATTTGATTTTAACTGCAAACATCACATGTTGTTGCTTATATCATAAAAGGTTATGACTGCTATTATGCCTTTAAGTAAACTTACGAGGTCTTTTCAAAATTTTTGTTCTGACCGACAGCATACTTAAGTTTATTCTACTGATGAAGGTTTCTTTGGCTCAAAGGATCCTGTATCAGACAGTTTAGTAAAAATTTTCCTTATTTTTCATTTGAACATGTTTTGTTCTTTGCTAAGGAAATTTTGTTATTTATAGCTTTTAGGAGTCTAGTCCTCCTATTAACTATGTTAATCCTTTTCAAATCTGGATTTTAACATTTTTGCTTTTGAGGTCTTCTCCTATTCAATATACTATCTGTATTATATTCTAGAGAATGGTTATTCTGATTCCCTCTTGAGACTGTACTACTATTTCTATAGAAATTGGTACTTATTTTCAGGATTCTTTAGAATTTGAATATAACCCTTAGTAGAGGCATATTCACTTACTGTTTATATTTATATCACATAGCTTTATCTGTGGCTGACATTACTTTTCTCTCAACCTTTGTTGAACAGTTGGCATAAGCAGTTTCAGATTCTCAAGTATATAACTCTATTTACTTTAGATGAATTCATTTAATTATGTTTACTATATCTATTATTATGATTTCAAGTATATTTTATTATCTCTATCTTGTTAGGATAATAATTTGTTTGATTTCTGTTATCTCCACTATTTCTGGAGGTTTAGAGTTTTTTTCTGCCCTACTTTTATTCCGGTGATGTAGATCAGTTGGTGAATGTCCTGACTACTAAAACGCTTGTTCTAGATCCAAGGGTTATAGATTAATTTCCCGGCAGGGTTAATAAAGCTCTTTGGCCCTTTGAGGTCAATTTATTGTGTACCATTTATTTGGGTAATAAAAAAAAACAACAGTTTTTATCAGCTGCTAATTTGGTTAACTCCGAGTGTAAGCACTGAAAAAATCGTTTTTTTGTATACTTCTGGGAGAAAAACGCTATATATATTACTAGTTATTAGACTGCATGAAGGTACGGTTCTCAACCAGTCCTTCTGGTGGGGGGGCAGATTAAATTGTTTTTGGATGAACTCAGTCCAAAATCTATATTATTCTTAGGATTTTAATAGATTTTTAGAATGAGACCCTCCTATGGGAATAATCTTTCTCAGTACACTCTGTGAATTTTTTTTTCAGGAGGTGACTATACCAGTTCTTTTAGCAGGAACAGGATTTGGGTTTCTAGTTAATTCTATTCTTTGTCCCAAAGAAGAAAGGTTCTATTCAGTCCAATCTTGATCTGAAGACTTTTATATTGTTTTGTTAGAGTCTCAACTTTTAAGTTGGCGATTATAAGGACTATTATGCCTTTTTGTTCAGCAATGGTAATTTTATTTCATTCAGACCACTTGTGGATTCTGAGATTATCCTTTTTCGATAAGCTTTACCAATTTTCACTTTTCTATTTGGTCTAGCGGACAGCCTTTATGAGTCTTTTCAAAGGTTCTTGGTGCCCTTCTTTCTGTTTTCAGGACAGTAGGGTATTGTGGTTCTTCCTTATTTGGATGGTATCTTGGTATTAGCTTAAACTTTTCTTTTATTAAAGCCGGACAGATAGCTCAGCATGCTAATGCACTGTGGCTGAGCTCTGTAGCAACCTGAGGGTTGCAGTGTTTGATTCCGGCGAGATCCATTCAGCCTTTCATCCTTCTGAGGTCGATTAAATGAGCAACATCTTGAGTCCTTTACGGTGTGATTAGACGTGCTTTACAAAGTACCCAATACATACATATGAAAGAGCAGTATTCAAATATATGGACTTTTCTTTATTTTGGAATCCCTCATGAATCAACTAAGTTTTGTTTCTTTAAGACATGGTTAGAGGATTTAATTTACCTAAGAGTTTCGGGTTTCCTCAGGCAAGGGTCACTTCTTTTTGGGTTTCTAGATGGATTCTGTGTTCATGTCTTTGTCTTTATTGGACAAAAGTCACTTGTAATTGCATTAGCCTGTCTAAATTACAGTCTAGAACATTTCTTTCAGTAGCTATGTGCATGAAAGTTTTTAGGTCTCATAACTGCAGCATCAAGCGGTGGTTTCCTTTGCTCGTTTTTCATCAGAGATCTCTTTTTGCTTTGCATACTGAATCAATGATAAAGGGATTGTTTTTAGATATCACAGTTGATAATTTTAAATCCTAACATTCTACTCTCCCTGTTTTGGTGATTAGTCTATCATCATTTTATTCAGGGGGCCTCCTTTTGTTCGTCCTTCCTGGACTGTATTCTTAAATGGATGCAAGTCTTACAGGTTGGGGAGCTGTCTGAGGGTCTCTGACAGCACAAGGGGTTTTGGAAAACTTCAAGAGGCAAGGTTTCCAATCAATATTTTGAACTCTGTACTATTTTTCAGAGTTCTTTCAGGCTTGACCTCTTTTAGGAGAGCACTTTTTTAACTTTTTGCTTTCAGACAGACTATATCACAACTGTGGCATATGCCAATCAACAAATAGGGACTCATAGTTCCTTAAGCAATTAAGAAGTATCTTGAATATGTTCTTAGATGGAATTAATCTCCTATCTATTTTCTACGATTTTTTATCTCGGGTTTAGACATTTGGAAGGTGATTATCTCAGCCGTCAGTCTTTACATCCGGGAGAGGGGTATCTCTATACTGATGTGTTTTTCTCAATTTCCCAGGTACCTTTTCAGGTCCAGGGATCCTCAGGCAGAAATGGTGGATGCATTAGCAGTAGTCTTGGTTTTGCAACCTGTCTTTATCTTTCCACTTCTGTTTTTTCTTCCAAGGGTGATTTCCAAGATCATATTGGAACAGTGTCATGTGTTTCTGATGGCATCAGCTTGGCTCACAGGTTTTAGTATGTGGATCTTGTTCAGATGTCCAAGTTGGCCATCCTTGACCGCTTTCTTTTTGGCCAGCCCTCTTGTTTTAGGGGCTATTTTTCCATCGGGATCTCAAATTACTAATTTATTGGTATGGAAATTGATTTAGTTCATTAGTGGTTTCTATCACTATGTTGCAGGCTTATAAGTTCTGTTTCAAGGAACATGTATTATCAGGTTTGGAAAACCTATATTTTATGGTGTTCTTCTCATACATTCTTTTGGCATTCTTTTAGAATTCCTAGGGAGTTTACAGTTTTTTCAGGATGTTTGGATAATTTATCTGTAAATTATTTGAAGGGACAAATCTTTCTGTTTTATTTCCTAGAAAGATTGTTTAAACTTCCTGATATTCACTGTTTTGTTCAGGCTTTGGATGGTATCAAGTCTGCTCATTTATTAATTTCTCCTTTTTGGAGTCTTATTTGGTTTAAAGATGTTGCAGGCTCTTCTCTTTTGAGCCTGTATTTTCTTTGAAGATTATCTACTTTCTTGGAAAGTATTGTTTCTTTTGACTATCTCTTCTGCTACTACAAGAGTTTCTGATTTATCAGCTCTCTCTTGTGTGTCTCCTTATCTGATTTTTTCATCTAGATAAGTTGTTTAGTGGACTTCTTTTTTTCCTAAGGTTGTGAATTTGAACAACATTAGTAGAGAAATTGATGTTCCTTCTTTGTGTCTTAATCCTAAAGAATTCTTTGAGA